>NC_063217.1:29732835-30038735 GCF_020740725.1 Corvus hawaiiensis
GGAATTAAATGTGAAAATATAAATTAAAACCACAACTACTGGTCTTTTAAAATATTAGGCTGATGAATACAAAGCATTTTGAGATAACAGTGGGCTTTCAGCTTTTCCATTTTTAAACCTTTTTCTAAATAAATCAGTTACATCACAGAGGCTGTCAAAGCGTTGGATATTTGAGCTCTCAGCTACCTGATAACTGAATTTTTAATCTCCACTCATAGAGACACATCTGAAATACATCAACAGAAGCATCTATTTAAAATAAGTTATCACCAGAAATAATAATTGATAATTAAAAGTGTTAGTCTTACTTTCCACAGTCTTTAGAATTAATTCATATCTTCTGCACTGCATTGGTTGCACTGTGTCAAAGTTTTGATGAGGACCCAACTTACAGAGGAATTCCATTTTAAAGATTTTTAAATAATGACATTAACTAAAAACATTTTAAAATTAAACCAGTGATTTGAAAGTACCTCTTTCTCACAGGAGCTAAATTAAATAGACTGCTTTTGTTGTTGATTGAAGTGGAAATATAATCAAGACTAAAATACATATCATACATAAAGAAATTTAGGGCTTCTCTTTCCCGTCTGTTCTAATACACTAACATGAGGTAGCTAAGAAAGCACAAGGTCAACAGATTGAAAACTATTAAGTTGTTGTGTCATTCTGTTCTTTTTTTGGCAGGGGGTGGGAGGATATGTGGGTGGGTGGGAAGAATGTTTCAAGTTGTTTTTTGGGGAAGGGGTTCATAAAGCAAATAACTGACCTAAGAGTGTTAATAGGGATACACAGCAGTCTACATAGTTTAAGAAAGGATTAGAGATTATCACAAGGAAGCAGAACACCTACTGCTACAATAGATATGGCTGCAAGAAAAGAAGAAAACAAGATACCTAAATCTTCATGTTGCAAGGTCTAAATCAGTCACTAAGTGACAGAAACCGGGAAGGCTGAAGGAACATAATAAACATCACACACGCTTCCGTGATCTGTTCTCGAAGTTCTCTGGACAATTCCAGAGAAACAAAACTAGAACAGCAAATCAGTTACTATGATAAACTAGAATGGTAATTGTTGTGCTCAAGGACATGCCATTTTTTGGGTCATCTTCTCTCTAATATTTTAAGTCTGAAAAAGGTTTTTTAAAAATAATTTATTTAAATTAAAACTAATTAATTTTAAAAATAATTTAACCTAGTCTTACATTTACAGAAAACTATTAATTTTTATTTACAAAATGATATTAAGAAACAATCTTGATCTATTATGGAATTACGTTAAAATTTTAGTTGTTAATACCATTTGTATTTTGGCCAAAATCTGAGTCTTATCCATTATTTCTTTTATCTTCCACAGAGGTTTCCTTATTCTAAAATCCATGAGAAATGAGTCAGCAAACATGAAAAAAAGAATTCTTTAGCTGTATACCACTACTTCCAAAAAAAATACAGCCCTATAACCAACCATAAAACCATCACAAATGCCTCTTGAATACAAGGCAGTTTGGTTTTTGGTTTGGTTTTTTTTCAAGATTTTTCTATTTTTCATTGTAAACTACAAAACAGATATGACTGAACAAAAATCAAATACTTTGAAGATAAACTGGAAATAATATTTTTTAATTCCTTTCTACTTGGGCATGCAAATATAGTCACAGTTAACTTCTGCAAGTTCTTACAAGTTAGAAAATTCAGCTGATCTTGCTAGCAAAAGGAAACATTAGCAATAAATGTACTTCTAAGAAGTCTTAAAATGATAGTATTTATATATGTCAGGATCTGTATTGAGACTGAAAAACACTGAAATATTTTCACTTTATATATTTAAACTGAATCCTGATTTTGTTCAAGTCAAATCAAGCTTCCAGAGATTTTAATAAAAGCATGATTAGTTATTTTAGTCAAATAAAAAGAAAGCAAGTTTTTATTTGACAAGATTTTCAGTGCACTTCTCTGCCCCACTGACAGTAACACCTCAGCCTTGGTACACATTTTCTAAGTCATTGTTATTCAAATTAGGTCCATTTGCTGGGCTATTTCAATTCAATTAATGGCTCTCAGCTGGTGTAAAACTAATATCTCAAGGTTGGCGTATGATTTCCTTTTCTTTTAATTGCCTTTTCAGTGTGTCCTAATGGGGTAGGTAAGGGAGACACGAACAATCACTAGAATTCCTGTAAGACTGCAAAGACAGGAGCTTCTGAAAAGATATAATTTACACAAGAGGACAATTGGGCTGAGAGATACCTGAATTACGAGAAACTCAGTACTGTGGCTGTTGAAAGAGATGAGAGACAAGGCACAGACAATTATTTTTTCATGAAAAAAACAACACACTTATATCATAATTAAATATCTCAACTTATCATATTAACCCTTATGGAAAATCTGTGATTTTTTTCTATGAAGTAACCACTTAACTTCCTAATCTGTACCATAAGGGTAACTCACAAACCTATAATAAATTTAGATTGATAATTTCATTTCAATTACACTGCACACACTCTGAGGAATCAGACTTACACTTCTGTCAGGAATGAGTCTTCACATTTCAAAATACAAATGATATTGGAAATTTTGTGTCCAACATCGTATCTGATGGAAATGATGCAGCTGTTACTTCAGTCACACTGATCTGCATACCAATAAATTATGCTTTTTGCTGAGAAGAATAATGGGAAGAGAAAATTTCTCAGACCCTACCTTTTCTTCTGGTTAAGGAGCAATATGCAAACCTGCACTAAAAATTGGATCATTTTCAAAAAACATGAAAATTTTCCAGCACTTAAAAAAATTCTAATGGTGGTGGTCCATTCTCCATTCTACACTCCTCTAAAGGATGAGAGGCAAATGCTCATTTAACACACTTCTTTACCTTTCAAACCAAGACTTGAAACTACATCAGAAAGCAATATTAGTCAACTTCCACAATTACAAAAGGCAAAATAAAACTCAAAGTCTTTTCCACTGTACATAATTCATCCACTGTGAGGCAAGCCAGTTAAAGTTCTAACACTCTGTAATCACTATTTCTTAGCCATCCAAACTGGTTGGGAAAGTTATTTTCATTTCTTGCTATGCTTTAAAAGCATGAGAATCAGGTAGTACTTCCCCACTTACTCTGGAAATTCAAGAGGTGCCTGGAATCAAACTAGTTATGAATGTTACATAAAACAAGATAACTTTTTGAAGTGGGAGGTTTTTTTTTCAAATCAAAACCAGGAAAAAAAAAACCCCGTCACCTTGGAGACCACAGTTCTCTTAAGTCACCTTGACCAAGATCAGAGTCTTGAATATTAATCTTGTACAACTCTATGCCTGTGGTGAGGATCACATTCTCCCACTTTTTCACACATATGCACAAGAGAATCAAAAATATTTAGATTAATTCTTGCAGAGGATAATGATTTATTCTCATGGAGAAAAAAACAAACCAAAACCAAACCAAATATTTCATAGAGGGAGGCAAGTCATAGGGTGCCTGGCTCCAGAAAGTCAGTGACACCTTCAGTTCCTCAGAACATGGTACACTTTGCATACTGTCTTTATGATCAAACTTTATTCACTTTTCAAAGGAAAAAAAGCAAGCCCTGTGAAAGTGTTATAGATTGTGATGCTGTATTCCTAATGCATTTTTGTAAGAAATATGATATTATGATGCTATAAATACATTTGCTAAGAGTCAGAGCTTACTTGTACTATTTTGGAAGGAGTTGTTTGAGAAAAGAAGGATTAATTAAATCTTTCCTAGTTTTCCATCTTACTTTGACAGAGCTACTGCTTGCCTTCATATTTCTAGCGTTGGTGATCCTGCCTCCAAAACATCTCAAAGGATGAAGATATTTGCTAGAAACAATTCACAATAAAACTGCTTATTCTTCTTTCCCAATCAGGAGAAATATCATTATGAGTTTCATCTTTTAATAGCGACATTGTATTAGTAGCCTCATTAGTAAAACTGTTTAGTAAAGCAATAAAATAATGCCAGGCTCCACTCTTCACAGGTTCTAATTAGAAAACCCATTACATCTCATGAGCAATTTATAGCTCATCCATCTCAAAACACAAAGGAAATAAATTATAAGAGAAGGATGAGCTTAGAATGATGCCTACAAGCCCAATCTTCAAGAGAGGAAACAAAATAATATTTGTAATAATAACAGAGGGCACTGAATATTAATTGGTGATCTCAGTATGATTCACATAGAATACTCCATGCAAATTAGAATACTTCTGTGCTTTTTATTAATACCTTCATTGACTGATGTTCTTATTTGCTTACGTCATCTAACAGCACACACAATCATTTAAGTATGTAGCTGATGACCTTCTGTGAGATAGGGATGTGCTGTTAGCCCTGTTTTGCAGACAAGAAATTGAGGTGCAGAGACCATCTTGTCTGAAATTCTGGAGAGAGCTATGAACCTATAGGAATAAATACTGGTCAAGTTCTGCTTCTCCTAACAGTTGTACTCCATCATCATACAAAACACAAATTGCATAAAGGTAATAAAACTAAATTCTAAGCATTCATGTATTGCCTAGAAATAGTTCCTTCTGGTCTCAAAAACAATATGAAACATGAAGGTACTGGAGGGCAAGACATTCTTTGTAGATATCTTTTATCTTTAAAGGCTTATCTCAGTCTAAAAAAGGTTAATTTATTTACTGTTAAAGTCTTACCAAATTTACCCTTCATTCTTTTGTTAAAGAAGTGGGAAACCAAAACATATAAAAAGTGAAGCAGATAGTTGTTCCGTTTTCCATCTTTCTACAATAATGATTTGGTTTTTTAATAACACATTTCCATTAACTATTTTGACAATAATATCACAACCAGTTTAGAATAGCATATATTTTTGTAAAAAATAAGAAAAGAAGTAAAACATTTAATCACCAAAGATTACTCCAAGACGCAGAAAGAAGACTAAATAAAGGTAGAGCCTAATAAACATGTAAGTAGGCACATATAGCAAATTCTCAAGACACTGTGATCCTAAGACATTACAGTGATTTGTAAAATAAAATTTTAAACACATTTCCTAAACATACACTAGATACTTGAAGATTCAAAAGTGACTGAATAAAAAAAATTAAAAAAAAAAAAAAGATAAAATCTTTTAGCAAGGAAAAGATGAACTGTAGGAGCTTGGGTGGGTCAGACGGTCGGGACTGATGGAGACGAGAGATCTCTGAAGTCAGATCTTGGAACATGCGGTTTATTGCAAAGGGCATGGGTACAGGGGCACTGCTTAGAGCTGCCAGCCACAGCTCAGAGCAGGCCCAGGAGAGCAAGAGTGTAAAAGTAAGAGCAAGTAGGTAAGAGTGGAGTAAGTAGAGTGGAGAGGAGGTAAGTAAGAGAGTAAGCGGGTAAGGGAGTAAGTAGAGTGGATGGTGAAGTCCTGGTTACAATACAATAAATCATCTTCTGTACTGAATATTCTAATTGTCACTAACCAATCTAATACAAGATACAAATCCTATGGCATTTACATACAGCCTATAAGAATTGTTATATTACCATAGAGTGTTACATCTTAACTCCTAAAAACTACTCTTTGGACCCCTTCTGCTGAGCTAGTAGGGTCTGCTCTGACCCTTGGACCTGCCTGCAAGCAGAGGGTATTGTTCCATCAAGAGGGGATTACCTTCAGTCGGCCATACCATTGTTTTCCAGTTGTTCAGTAACTAAGACTTGGTATCTCAAAGGTGGCCTTCATTTCGATGTCGCTTATAGTTTTCATATTCCCAAAATCTTTTGTCAGGCAATCATATTTATAAGGCTTTCCTGTTTCATCTTCCCCAACAATGTACTGCATAGGTACTTGTAAAATTTCTGAAAAACCATATGCATATGTACAGAGAAATGTAGATTCTAATTCTATAAAGATTCCCTTCCCAGTAAAATTTAGTTAAAATAGTTTCTTATTTGTACAGGAAAGCATAGTAGGATCACAAGCAAGAAGACTAGATATTCAAGGTCTAATATAATTAAGATATTTAAGAAACTAATGAACTTCTGATGAAAACAACAAAAAAGGAGTTTTGTTCATTCTCAGGATAATGATTTCTCAGTTACATTTCTGACTTGGAACTTTCAGCCTTTAGAGATTTCTCAGTTTTACTTTATTTGAATCATAGGGATCTATCCAAATTGTCTGTGAGAGAGTGCATTTTCCAGATCACAGCTGAAGACATTAATTAAGCCTTCTGTCTAAACCCCCAGGCAGGCTGACAAAAGAGCAGGGCCCTTGGCTTCATTTTAAGGAAGGGAAACAAAAGAAAGTGAATAACTTGATTAGCAGAAGTGAGAAATTGTTTATACCTGCAGCAGTGTGATCCAATTACAACAGACTTTTACAATGAAACTTGAAGTGTTGAGGACATAGCATTAGGAAATAGTGTTGATACTATTTGTGCTTTTGGAGGTTATACTTCTGCATATTCCATCTTAGCTTTGCAGAAAGAAATCCAGTTTGCATGCTGCAAGACCAAGCCATAACACATATCAAAGAACAGTATTTGGAGAGGATTAGGACAGGCATTACAGAAGTGGTCTTTTGATGAAAACTGAAATGCTAAATATTATGATATGGATCAGAGGAGATTTTGTTTTAAAGAGCGAGAATCTCATTTGAAAAGGACTACAAGATGAAATTCTGAGGGACTTATTCCCAGCAATTGGAAAGTAAGTCCTTCACCTGCAATTTGTCTTCAAGAACAAATGTTAAACTGATCTATTAAAAAAACCCAAATGAGTAATTAAAATGTTGGGCTTGTTTAAATTTTAAAATTATTATTAAATTACTATTCAAAAACTATCAAAATCAAAAATGTGCAGAACATCAAAATAATAATAAAAGTGCCTATGGGCTTTTCTACAATTAAAGGAAGCACTCCTAGGCTTAATATTTTTAATTCTTTGATCTAGCAGTAATTTGTTTTAAGGGATAAGTGATTCAACAACAAAATTTTGTACATGAAGTGGAATTTGACCCAAACATGCAATTAAATGTGTTTCCTCAATTCACACTGAAACTCACATAGAAAACCTAGATGTTGTGAAGAAAGTGTCTCTATGTACCTCATAAAAGACTTCATTACTGTGTTAGGAGAACTGAAGGCCTTTGGACTCTTTTGCCTGGGCAGGGGGGTCATTTCAGCCTAAAGCTGAGGCATGTGTTCGATTCTAGTATCCACAGTTAAGGTTTAAATTATGTTTATTTACTTTACTTGCTTATGCTCCAAGCCTGAACTTGGTTTATTCAAGGGAAGGGAATTAAGCAGGAAGGTTATATTATGCTGGTTGCATCTGTGACTCCTTTTCAATTATGCAGCACACCTTGTAATCTCAGCTTAACTGTCGTGCACACCAGGTATCTGTAGTCTGTGTGTGCTTAGGTGGTTCCTATGTAGAAACTGAGATACCTGGGGTATAAAGGGGTAATTGGTACCCACCTGTTTCTCATTGCACTAAAATTCAGGAACATGTGTGAAATACATGTTCCTGAACTGGGCACTGGGTGGAGAGACTAAATAATATGGGTGTACATAGACTCCATCTTCTGAATGTCGAACTTAAGGTCAAAATCAGATTTATGCCTGTCACTCTTACAAAAATACACACATGCAACAGATTTCTTAGTAGAATGCCTCATAAATACTGATTTATACTGCTGGAATCACATATAAAGCATTTGTGTCATGCTCATCAGATGCTTCTTCCAATATTTTGATTGGCAATTACCTCTAATTGCTGAAATCCACAGATTTCAGAACAATAAATACCTGCAAACCTTAGAAAGGTACAGAATAGCCATAAATACACAAATCCTAACACCAATTCTATTTTTAGTTAAAAACAGTGTTTTTAATGCTCTTCTGATTCCAAAGAGAAATTGATAAATGATTTAAAATGCAAAGAGCAAAATATGGAGTTAAGAAAAAATGCGGTCTTCAGTCAGGAGAATATAAGCTTGACTTCTTGCAAACACTACTGACAATATTTCAGCTAATAATTTCTGTGGTTTGTGTGTGACAACTTTAGAAACATCTCAAGATATTATTTTTCACCTAATAGGACAAAAAAATTGAGGAAACAAAAATCAAAGAATCATCAAATGGTTTATGTCAGAAGGGACCTTAAAGACCATCTGGTTTCCAACCCCCATGGGCAGGAGCACCTTCCACTAGACCAGGTTGCTCAAAGCCCCATCCAACCTAGCCCTGAACACTTCCAGGGCTGGGGCATCCACAGCTTCTTTGGGCAACCTGTTCTGGTGCCTTACCACCCTCACAGTAAAGAATTTCTTTCTAATATATGATCTAAATCTACACTCTTTCTGTTTAAAACCATTACCCTCTATGTCCTAACCTAAAGGAACAGTAAGAGCCACAGCTAAGTATAAGGATTATTCCCTTCCCTTGCCAAAGTATATCTGTCTTTTCCATAAACTTGACTGTATTTTCCCAAGTATTCAATCACCACCACTTATAAATGGTAAAGAGACACTATTCTTGCATTGGCTGCTTCAAGTAATCCCAACACTTATCTGAGCATTATGAGTCCCACCAATTATTATGCCAAAGTATAATTCTCCTCACTTTCAGAATAACAAAATTTTATTGCTCTTATTCATGCTGAATAACCAATGAAGCTACTCCAGAATTTGTGTACTGTTCAATATGATCCACACTGTTTCAAAAAACAACTGCCTCCTAGTAGAGAATATTTTATAAGAGAAGCAACATTTGCATCTTAAAAGAACATTCAGTAGTATCTCTGATCTAAATAGTCATAATAATATTTTTACTGCAATATTTTTAAAACTAGTTTGTTGCTTGTGGAATGTAAAGTAGTTTCTGCTGCAAAAAGCCAATCTACTATCTGCATTTTCTGTGGCAGCATTTTGGCTCAGCTTGTCAGGAGAGTTAATTGACATTCCAAAATGCCTGTACTTTATCAAAACAACAACACAAGTATGGAACACTTTCCTTCTGGGATTTTGTACTATACCCAGAAAGAGACACTGGAGATTTATAGGAAGATTCTAAGCTGGTGGATGCCAATGGAGAAGCTCAGAGGCAAAAGTAAACTTCGTCCAAACCTTGTAGTTTATATACTGATCTAGCAAGCGAAAAAAAGAAATTCTAGCCATTCTATATTTTTGCTGTAAACATCAATATTCCTTTTTATTAAAAATGATTGTAACTGCCTTCATGCAAATCATAACTGGAGTGCCAAGTTTAGTATCAATAGCAGTTTCACTTTTACTAATCAGAATTATGTATAACTTTCTATTTTTAAAAATAATTTCAACTTCAGGCCAAAAGACAATTCAGTGTAAGCCTTCAGCCAACTACTGCAATTACCACTTACACTTGCAAAGAGTTCAGTAAGAGTTATGTACTGTAGTAGCTGTTGTAGAATTATGTATGACAGATTGCCACTCTAAATTAACAAACTTTGTGAACTATAGTTACTTCCTTTGCAGAACAACTGATTTAAATTCAGCAAGATACAAATGAGCCTCTGGCTGAAGCTCAAGAGCCAACTTTACTGTAAATCCCCAGCTGTTATTGTACAATCATAATGCTGAACCCATAATTACCAATTCCAGTACAGGATGCTAACTTGTTCAGCTTCTTCCATTTTAAGATTTCTACTTGTGAGTTTTCTTTGTCCTAATCTCACCCATGGATTTCACTACATGTAGTTTGAAGTTTTTGCTAGTGTTTACTTCCCGTTGAATTTCTAACAAGAAAAAAATCTTTCCCTCACTTTTTGTTTATGAGACACAAATAATACACCACACAACAGTGCACTAGTTTTCTGTTTTAAGGCTTTCCTTCTCTAATGTGAAGTCTTCATATAGTTTGGAGATTTAGCTTTGAAAACCTACACGCTTAGTTACTACCTCAAAAAATTTTCTTGAAATTTAATTCTAAGACTTTAAAAAAAAAATATCACATTTTAGTGAATTAGTAGAGTCTAATCAAAACTGAGTTTTAAAAATTAACGTCATATAACTTGTTAAAGATGAGAAGTAATTTTTTAATTTGAAATTTTAACATATCATAATAGCTTCAGATTAAATGAAGTCATTCATCATACACTTGGTAATAGAAAGAATAGAAATTGTTTGGCTTTGTGCAGTTATTTCCTGAGGATGTTCTTCAAGCCAACAAGGCTTTCAACTAACGTTAGCGTTACTTATCACTCTTGGATGGAGGCCAGTGTCAAAACACAGTCCTTGTTGTGGTATAATCAATGCTTCCATTTCATTTCCTCAAATAACAAATTGCCAGCTACTTTGGAGTAAACCTGTTAGCAAAGATTCAAGAATATAATCCATAAGATGATGAAATGTGGTACTAATTTTGCATCTAAAAAGGAGAATGATTGTTCTACCTGTCTATTTTTAAAGATGAATTAACCATGTATTGAAGACCTATAAGCAAAAAAAGTATAACTGATGTATTTCTTGCACTGCCTAAAAAGGGAAAGAGAAAAAGGATACTTTTTATTCTAAAATGTTTTAGTAATTTGCACTATTTCTTTAAAATGCTTTTAGTACTTTTCTTGCATCTCTTTACCTTCTCTACCTTATTTTAGCTTGATGCTTCCCCATTACAGGTAATGCTGTGGCCATATTGCTTCCTAAAATTGATGGAAGTTCAGCAGATTTCCTGAAAAATTGATCTGACAGTACAAAAACCCGTGAAGTTTTAGTCACTGAGGGAGGGATTTTAGAACTATATAAAAGAGATGGAACCAGATGGACAGGAAACTCCTTCAGGGATGGTAAAAAACCCCCAAAAATTGCTCTGTAAAGGCATTTTCAAAGGAGAAAATTTCATTGCTGGAGACAAGTTGTTTCTGTAACTAGAGGTTATAGCATGATGTATTTCTTATGACAACAAATGCTGTAAAGTACAAAATCAAAAAGCATGCTTGCTATCTGGAATAAAACACTCCAGCTCTTGAGACTGACCAAGCAGGTCATGTATATGTCTTCATACAAAAAATGTTGCTTATTATGAAGCAGTAAAATTCAAATTAGTTCTTTCTGAAACCAAGAAAATACAATACTCATTTCAAATGGGAGAGGGACAGTATTTTAAATGAAATCATTATATTTGCTTGTAGTGGCTATCAGAAGCTGTGAAGGAACAAGCAATTTTTCCCTTTAAGAGAGCAATGGTGTCCTAATAAGACACTGTCATAATGATTATGCTATAACTTATCCTATGAATTTCACTCCAGATAGTTGAGATGAGATTCGTTCTTTTTTTTTTCCTTGTAAACTTTGAAATATTCATTAATTTTCTCTATTAGGATGTTGGACACAATATTGTGTGCAGTGTCCAAAAATGTAGAGTATTTATTAATGGTTAGAAGGCAATTTTCTTTCCTTGCTCAGGACTTTTATTCTTCCTGAGAGAGTAGAGAAATATTGAGAATACTAATAGGAAAAAAAACCCCTCCACCCATCAACCCTTGTTCTAACACAATACAGGTCTGACAAATTACATAAATAGGTAGAAGAATAATTTTTTCCAAACTGTCTCATGAAACTCTGGGAGTAAGCTTCTATAACTTTGTCACAGATGTCATCAAAACAAAAATTGGTTAAGAACTTCACAACTCTGATCTGTAACAAGAAGTCTTTAGGTTTGGGGAATTCTGGGAATTTTATTGATATTTATTTTTGTAGATTATGAATGACTTGACTACTTTATATAATTTCATTACAAATATTTTTAAAGTGAGAAACATCAAGACAAAAAGTATTCTGAAAGCAAAACTAAGTAAAAGAAGATTGTAATAATTCTGTTTTATTTAAATATAAAAAATAATTTTTATATGTATAATGGGCAAAATTAATTTTGTAAGCTAACTTGCATTTCTGGAATTTACACATTCAAACTTTAGGACATCAACTTCTGTTTCAGAATAAATACCTTGAGAATCTTTCTTATATTCATTTTCAAAGGGCTATCTTTGAAGTTGTGATTGATAGTTACCCTCAATACTTTTGAGATTCACATGATATGAAACAGGAAAAGAAAAAAGAATGTTATTACTAATGAGTTGGGAATAATAAACTTTTGAACAGTTAGAAGTGCAATGCTTTCATTATTTTTCTTGTTCTCTTTTGCTTCTAAAAATTATTTGTTAGTACATTCCTCCTCCTAATTATGTCTCATATGTAATCTTGCTGAGAATGCACTGCAATTGTCCAGGTCATTGATGAAGAAATTAAACAACACTGTCCTCAGTACTGATCCCATGACTACACCAGGAGACACTGGCCTCCACTGCTCACAACTCTTGAAACCCAGCAGTTTAACCAGTTTTCAGGCCAGTTTTCACTCTTTTGTACTGCACATCATCAATCAATATGTGACGGGAGACTAAAGACAAGATTAAAAATATTAGTTGTCCTCATCCACCAAGCATGATACTTTTGTTGTAGAAGACAGTCGTCTTGGGCAGGCCTGATTTCCCCTTCAGAAATCCATTCTGGCAACTTCCAACATCATTAGACTTATAATTATATTACATGAATATTCTTATCTTTTAATACACTGAATCTTTGGATATGAAGTATCTCCTTCTGACTTAAGACACATGGTTTAAAATGGTTTTTGTGAAAATATGTCTTTTCCCTACCAAAGGGCTAAGAGCGAGGATATTGCACTGCCAAACTTGTAAGAAATGCATTTAAAATTATCTCAGCAGCCTTCAAGTCAGGGCTAAAAAACTATCAGTATTTTGGGGAGATAAAATTATGTTAATGTATTTTGTTTGTGCTTAATGGCTTTTACGGATATTTTTCTGTCACAATGACTCCCATTTTTGCCTCTTAGTATTACCTGTGCATCCATAGTCCTAAAGTTTATACAGAGGAACAAAAACTAAGGTGTTCCTTAAGGTTACAAAATAGCATGGAAAGGATAAATGTTCTCCAAGAAGAAACAGAAGCAAATTCATACACAAAGAGAGAAAGTCAGACAGAGATTATTCCCCTTCTCAAGTCACTTACAAGTCATTTGCTTTTACTTTATTGTGTTGGATCAGACTTTCTATGGAAATATTAATAACTTTTTTTTTAAACATACAGAATTTCTTTAATTGCTTAGCTTGTGTAAACTGCAACTAAATTATTTCAAAGTTGTTCAGGAAAGAAAAGGTCATTCCTCAGCCTAAGATGCCCACGCAGTTAAAACATCAATCTAAATATACTTTACATAAGAATCAGATACAAGACATTATGAACATCAAACGGAGACGTCACATGGTTTCACTGAAATTTTCCCCAGGAGGAGACAGATGTGTTACATGAAGGAAGTACTTGGAAAACTGGAAATGCAATTGATGCCAAAAACAACAACAACCAACCCCCAGAAAAACAGCTACAACTTCAATAACTTTCCCACATGCATCTGAAGGAGTGCTCCCAAACAAATTCAGTTCCTCAGGCTTGTATAAAATTGGGTGGATACAGGCCTCTCGTGACTTTATTCATGAACAATAAGCAACCAAAGAAAAAGGCTTGGGTAATATTAACTCAGATTTTTCAGTGTAAAAAGCTGAGATCCTCCTTGACTGAGCAACAAGTCATACCAATAATAAGAGTAGAGGATGACATGAAAAAGCAACACTCAAAGTAGTTCAACTGGATGATCCCCAGACAGATTCCACTGAAGTATAGCAAATCAAGGACAAAATCATGAATCGTGGAAGTTTCTATCAGCTGTCAGCAAAGAGGGAGCAAAGCCAACTCAATTTCAGAGTGGTAGTCCCTCCAGAGACCACCAACAAATATAGAAGTGACTTGTCCTTTGCAAAGCTTGTGATTAAGAAAACCTTATATCTTGTTCATACCAATAAAAGTGACACTATTGGAATGACATTGTGTTGAGAGCCAAAATGACTTAAGGAGTCCTTTATGACTGTCCTAGTTCTCAAAACCAGGACAATGCCATAATAGTGACTTTATCCTTAGTGACAGGTGAGTGATCCCAAAGGGCAAGGCTCGAAGAGAAGGTATCATAAAAATGAACTGGGAAGCATTTCAAGTTTTATCTGAGTGGATTGTGACATGCAGCTACAGAAACAAGTATTGCATTTCCTCCTGTGTAATAACAGTGGCAGATTCTTTAGGTACCTTTGTGATTTTTTTGACAAAAAAGTGTGCAATGACATCTCCTAAACGGAGTTTCTCTGATACCTATACACTTCAGAAGTGGTAGAACTTGGCAGATTCTTGAACTAGTTTGACTGCATGGCAATGGGGTACCTCATAGAGCAGAAAAGAGAGTAGATATAACAAATCTGGCCTTGAAATTTTGGGAGAACATGTCTGAGTGGAATGTGGGGGAATATGCTCCTCCTACCCAACCCCAAAATCAACAAAACCCCCATCCTGGCAGGCCCTTCTAAGAGAGAATGAGCATCTTGCAAGGAGGGAAGACTTTGGAATCTACAGCCCAGTCAGTCTCAGATCAGTTCCTTGTAAGATTATGTGGGAGAGGCCCTGAAAATCATAATGTAGACATGAAAAGAAGGCAGTTGGGACAAAATGAGCATGGGGTTAGTAAAGGCAAGGAGCATCTGATTTATGGTCTTGCAAAAAAAAAGAAGACTGTCTCAATGCACAAGAAGAGTGTATGTTCTTCCTCAAATTCATAAAGGTTTTTCATGTGATCTCCTATGCTGCATCTTTATAACTTGATCAGAGACAGAAGCTCAACAAAGACATTGTCTCAGGAAAAGAATTTGAGGTTCTTGCAAAGGCACCTGAGGCCCAAACATAAACCTTAGTATATATTCAATCATCTAGCTGAAATTAGCAAAGGTTAATTTGTTTCGATGATTATATACACTCAGAGAAACAGTGATGAAAGAAATATATTGTAGGTTTGCTTATGTCAAGATTGATCCAGGTTTGGAAATAAACCAATGTAAAATAAAGCTCTCTAAATGCTTACAAGGATATTCAGTCTCTCAAGTAAAAATCTGGAGGAAAAAATATGTGAAAGAAGTCCTGCTTTGAATTCCACCTACAATTTCTTAATTTATATAGAAATTATTATAATTTATATTTTAACTAAATGTAAATTAACTAAATAATTTATATTTAAACTAAATATAAATTATTATAATTTATATTTAAATTATTATAATTTATATGGACAAGCTATACAGAGAGTTTTCAGAGTTTCCCATGTTCAGTTAGAAAATCACATATATTCACTCTTTCTTTTTTTTTTTGACATTTTCCCAAAGACTTTTAACTCAATTATTAAATTTTGTGTTCTCTAAGGATATCTCTGGAAAACACATGCTAATTTAAGAGAATACATTTTAAACCTTATTAACTGTGAAAAAAAACCCCCAACAGAATTCCCCTCTACTTTAAGGGACAATGGATTACTTCTTTTTTTGTAATAGAAAGAATTTAACAAAGAGAAAACTGTATTTTCTTCAGCCCTTAAGAACTGTATGTGCAAATGAAAAGATTAATAAACCCATTCTCAAGAAAACACCACAAACTCCTTTTATTGTTATATGACAAGCTAATAAGACTGTACCTTGATTGTTTCCATTCAAAAGTGCAGTAGTATGTATGCAGTAGCATAATAAAAAAATTTAATTCAGAAGAACTGAAATAATGAAATAATTGAGGATGTTGCATTATGTGTTATTTGATTTCATACACCCCATTAATGGTACACTATAAAGAATGAAGTTTGCATTATATCAATGCAAATGATATAAACATGGGAACTATAATATGGTCTGGGTGAAACTTAATGGTTTCAGGCTAGCAATTTGATCAAAAGTATACAGCTAGGCCATTCACAGTCAAAATGTAATTCTCTGTAAAATTCCTTTCATAGAGTACACATGCCCTGGTTTGGAGAATATAAAGATGTCAGTTCAGGATCAAATGAGCCCTTATCTGCTCAGGTTCTGATGCATCATTTTAATTTCTGGCATGCAGTGAAGCCATTTGATGAAAATGCAGAAGTTTCTTCCCTGCATAAACATAGAACTGGGGTAGGAACCTGTAGTACTGTGGACACCACTAACTGGATAGGATAAAAAGGGCAATGTAAGAGGAGCAAGGCTAGGGAAACAGCACACTCTGAGTAGCCTTCTCATTTACACAACTTCTACAGAAAAGAGAATATTCATTTTAGTCAAGACCTGGAATTTCACTACTACTTTTGGAAGGAAAATTTCATACTATCAGAAGAAAATATCCCTAGAAGTTTTAACAATTCACATACATTTGTTTTCCAACTGACTTAAATCTAAGTATTTTAGCATTTATTTTGAATATTCAGGGTTTCAATGAAGCAGTCACAAGATAAAAGGCAGTATTTCAATCTATATACAAAGTTCAATACCATTCTCCTGGTAAAGACAGTTTAAGGTCTGCATTTAACACTGCATAAATGATTTTATTTGGGCATCCAGGTATGCAGCAGGCAAGTGGTCATCAGTAAGCATATGTGAGCTTTACACGAGCAAATCTAGCTAGTCTCACACTTAAATTGTAGCAGCAGAGAGCTCAGCTCAGCCTACCTACTGAACAGACTGCTGGGCACTCTTGTCAGCAATAATTCACTGTCAGAATTAGAGGTGAATGCTGCCCTCTCAGTTAACATTTTTTATCACCTTCAGATCCAGCTTACTAAAAGATAGCACCAGCAAACATGCAAGAATTTCAGTCATGCCTCAGTCACAGCGCACCACACCCGCTGCTGTACCTCACTGCTAATAGCACTGGCCTTCCCACCTCACTCTGCCATGTGCTGCAATGGGAGAACAGGGAAGGCCTGACCTCCTCAGCTGAGAGCCCTCCATGGAAGTCCCTCAGAGGCCATTCCACAAACCATGTTCCCCAGTGCAGAGGAAATATACCTCTCCTGCAAAGCTACTACTGAATATGTTAAAGTCATCCCAAGAGTTAATCAAAAAATGTCACTATAATGGATGTGTTCTTTTATAGGGGAATGAGTAAAATGGCTTGAAGAGCTAGCTCTCCTTTTAGAAAATAAGCAATGAGTTGTTTTCACTGAATATTTTAACTCCAATATACATCAAAATTAAGTCATTATTACTTCCATGGAAAAGGCAGACAAAAAGCATTCCCATCTGTGTTACCTAAAGTAAACACTAGTAGCTGGTGAGCAGGAAGGACAGCTGATCAGAATCTGCTGTCAGTATTGACTAGGTGTCTACTGACTGTGATGAGAACTCAGAAAACCTAGCTTACTTTTAGATTTCAACAGCACTGTGGTCACTTTTGTAAGTGCCAAAACAGCTAATGTCACATGCAGATGCCATACAGCTGTAGAAATATCCTGCAGAGACATTACAAAACCCTGCTGCTAAGCTGAATACAGCTCCAGAGGTTTCTTTCATCATTCCCTTGTGGCATCCACATTTGCATACAGAAGTTACTGAACTTTAGCACAACAATACTGAGCAAGTTGGCAAAAGACTAGAAAGTGAACCTAGTTCACAGGTACTGCAAGATGAGAATAAAGCCTGTGTAAATACCACTTTTTTATCTAGGTGACAAGTGTCTTGAAGTTAGTATGTGTAAGTAGACCTGGAACACCAAAAATATTTTACTTGAATTATTTTGCCCAGTTAATGATCAACTCTATTTTCTGCTGGCTTGAGAATACTTACTGGCAAGTGTCAGGTTTTCATGAGCCTCACAGGACTAGTGGGACCTTATGTTAGGCATCTGGTAGATTTTGCATCCTTTTCTTTTGCAATAATTATACACTAAATATGTATAAAATGCATCTGTGTGCATTTTTTTTCTGAGATTTGTTAGCAGCTAAATGAAATTAGGACCCTACTCGTCTCATTATTATCACTTGAAACAAAAGTTTCCATCTTCACTTTAATAGAACCAGTGTTCTACAATATGAAGCACTGGGCAAGAAAATATTCCGAATCATAACTTTCACGAACACTAACAGGACACGGAGCAATAATAGACACTGTCCACTCACAAAAAAGAAACAGGAAAAATACACACATCATGACTAATGTTCTGCAGCCTTGAAGGAAAAGTATGCTCCCTCCAAGGTTGCTTAAATATTATAAAAGTTTTCATTACCTCGGACAATACTGCTACTTTATTAAACATTGAAAGATCTTAGCTTTACAGAAAAAGAGGATGAAGAGACTGCCTCAAGGATTTATTAACACAAGAGTGAACTAATTAAGAGAAATGGGAAAACTGTCATGATCTCATTTATGAATGTACTCAAGACTTTTCTTATGTACATAGAAGACAGATTTCAACAGACAAAATTTTCCACAAAGGCATTTAGGGTCAACATAGTTGTGATTCCTATCAACTGTTGCAGTACGCAGATTAAAATTCTTTGCAGATGATTGACTGAAAACCAATGTAACATTCTATTCTGATCATAGGTAATCACTTGCATGGTAAAAAGAAAATTTTTCTAGTATTTCAATTTTTTTTTAATTCATTGACAATGTTAATATAAACAGCATAACTGGATCAAAATGAAAGGGTTAAAATGAACTACACTGAATTCCTTAGTACAAAATTTCTTGTTTTTCTTTTTTCCTCTGTAATAACCTGATGGCATATGATAATTACATTTAAATAACATTAGAAAGGTTTTGCTTTGAAAAATTAAATCCTGGAGACACAGTATAGCAGGATTTCCTCTACCTAATGAGCAAAACAAACCCAAACAAAAATTAAAATTAAAAAAAGAATGAAAAAGAAAAGGAAATCATTATAGCTAATGACAGGAAGAACAAGAGCATTCCTTATTTCACTGTATTTTGCACTTATCACCACTCTTGTTTTCTGGACTTCACATCAAATTAGAGTCAAATGCTCCATTCCCAGTGCTGAGGTCATTTGAAGTATAAAATATACATGCTTTGAATCTCCTTTCTTTAGGATAAAACATTTCTTTTAAGAGCCAAGAAAGGTTTCAGAAAAAAAATAATTTGTGACATGAAGGAAGCTTTCATTGTTAAGGTATTCTCAAAGCAAATTTCTGCTGATTGCTAATCTAGGAGGTGTAAGAACTAAACTTTGTAGTTTGAGAATGAGGAGATCAATTTATATTACCTGCAAATTAAGAAATAAAGATGAAAAACACCTACCTTTCGGGAATGGATTTCTTTCACATATAGTGGAAGTAGAAATTCAGATATTCCTTCAAGTCGTATTCCTTTTTTAGTGACTCTCAAATTTCCCATTCCATCCTACAATCAATAATATATATATATATTCACTTCAGGAAATAACCTTATCCAGAACAAGCTAAAAAGAAGACAGTAGTTGGCTTAACCCCTAAAAATAATGAGTGTCGTCCCCAGCTCTCCTCATAATCTTGGGCAGGAGGTAGATGGGAACTTTATAGCCAGAGCTTCACCTAGGACTGAGGTATTTAAAAGTGCAACCTGATGGTGACCTGCACAGGCTATTTCTTGGCTGCACCTAATGCCAGGGTACAAGTGTAGATCATCACTATTCCCTGTGTAGAGGTAAAACTAGATCCTGAATTTTACAATTGTTCAGTAAAAAAACTAGTTAACTTTCTCACTGTATATGTAACATTTGGTAAAGCAATTTATTAATTGTTACATCTTGAATCCACTGTTTTTTCTTTTCCCAGTAATTAAAATACATAGGAAAATATCATGTAGGAATAAAGAAAATGGTTTTTAGTTGTTGCTTGTCACTACTAGGAGCATGTTGCTGGCAAACAACTTCAAAAATGCTATTTTTGATTATTTATCAGAATAGAAAAAGGAAAGACACCATTTTAAAAGTCTGGATAAAACAAACCACATAATACAATGTTCAATAAAATATAAGCACACAAAAGTGGCATAATAAGGCTTCAGCTGTATTCTTACAGGAAAAAAAACAATGAAACACGCTCGATACTCAGGAGACAAAGTTATTTTGCACAGCAATAGAAATTCAAGATGTTTTCTTCTAAGAATCTTGTTACTATATTCCTGACAGAAAAATAATTCTTCACTGTGCAGCCAGTGGAATTCAAGTTGATCCATTTAAGTGCAAAATAAGAAAATTTAATCTAATTGCTAATTACATATTTCAAAGCCATTGTTGACTTTAGTGTACTGGAACAATGAGAGCTTGCACTTCTGCTCTGCTGGCTGAGCTGTGAAGCAAGTAACCTCTGCCTACTGGGTAAACAGCTGGGTAACAGTCCTTGACTGCTATAGCTGAATTGTCAAATAATGCTTCTTAAAAAAGTGATGATATATGTTAAAGTATTTATCTTAAATCAAGTATTGTTTATACAAGTATTTTCACATAGAAAACTTCAGGTATTTGTAGGCTTTCTAACAAAAAGTGCAATATGAAACAGTGATGCCTGTTTTTGAAAAGGAAATAAGATAAAGAAATTAGAGTTTGCTATGGAATGTGCAGTCTGCATTAACAAAAATTAATTCACAATTTGACCAATCCTATAGTAATAGAATATAAAATTTTAGTAAGAAAGGATAGCCTGAGAAAATACAACCATGCTGTAGTTTTTGGCAAAGAATAAATACTCAACAAGAATTAGGTACTGATTTATTGATTTCGATGTAAACATGTTTTCTGACTGAAAGGGCAAATTCAATATTTTGTTTTATCTGCTTCTGTGGAATGTTTGTAACCAATACACACAAAATATATTCACAATAAAAATACAGAAGGAGAGAAAAGGAGGAAGTGAAAAAACCACGAAGTATACAAAAATGTCAAGTCAAACTTTCAGAAAACTAGAAGTGCTGAAATTAAAGTTGCCTAGGAAAATTTCATCTGCTCTGTCTTTCAAGTAGGTTTAGGATAAAATTCTATATTTATATATGATATTTATACTCCTGAGTCTCAGCTAATTCCACACAAGGTTGGCACTAACCTCAATCAGCAGCTACTCACTATTATGCTTTCACCTCAGTATTCTCTTTGCTCCTCGTTTATTGTACTGCGTTAAAACTCTGTTTTGAAGACAGTATTATCAGTTTTCTTCTTGATTTCTGTTCTCACAAGTGTTTATTACTGAAGTTATACAGTTCTTCACAACTATTAATTAATTTTCAAAATGCTTTCAGTTAACTTTATATAGTGGTACTGTTCTTATGTTACTGACAGAGACCTACAGCAAAAAAATCAATTTGTTACCTACTTTTTGATACTTATCATCTTTTCTGTTTATTTTCAGCATTGGGAAGTTAATTTGTGTAGCAAGATTAAACTGTCAGAGCCCCAGAAACAAAGTAAAGATAGACTCTACTGTATCCATAAGGGTTTTCACTTTTCTGAGTGACATTTCTAAGTACTCATTCTTTAGTCCTTCAGCAGTGAGAAATCCTTTTAGCAGATTGAATGCAGGTTGAATTTAGCAGGTTGAATGCAGACAGACTCTGCACAGACAGAAGCATTCTAGCTTCAGTAAAATTACATGATTCAACACAAGAAGACAGACACTACATTCTGGACCCTAAGTCACAAAAGGTGTTATAAAACTGGAATAGGGTGACTGTAACCTCAATTGCTTCATAAATGCAATAATCTTACAGACAATAATTTCCTGAAGTCTGTAATGACTGACACGAAATAAGGCTGAATAGTAAAATAAAGAACACAGCCAGACCTGCTTAATGAAGATCACCCCATTCAAAGAATTACTTGCCAGTATGTTTTTTTCATCAATAACTCCCCATCAAGTTTAAACAGGGGTTGGAATAAGAAGAGTTCCTTGTTTCATTGAGTTAGAACTATGCTGTTACAGAGAAAAAGACAACAGTTTTCAGAACTAAGACAACTTGATTAAAAAATTGTTAATATCAAAAAGATTAATCAGAGGAAGATCCTTCTGCTTATTTCACAAATAAACTCTATAAAGTTTAGGCTTTCCAGGCAACTGATACTCAGTTTATCCTTTTGGTGTGATTTGATTTTATTCAAGTGCAAAAATAGACTTGAAAGAACTATGCCAAGTACTTAAAATCAGTAAATGTCAAGTTCAGGTACTGGGACTGACTGGGATGGAGGTTTTCTTTCCTCATAGCAGCTGGTATGATATTGTGGAGTTTTGGCTAAAACAATGCTCTTAACACACCAATGCTTTGGCTATTGCTGAACTGCACTTCCACAGTGTCAAGCCTACCTAATTTTTCCCCCCCTCTCTGCCCCCAATAAGTAGAGTAGGGATGGCCATGAAGTTGAGAGGTAACACAGCTAAGCCAAATGACCCCAAGCGGCCAAAGGCATATTCCATACCTGTAACATTGTGCTCAGCAAGAAAAAGTGGTGGTAGAAGAAGAAGGGGACTGGAGGTGTGGAGGGCGGGAGAGAACAAAGATTGTTTTTCAAAGTGGCCACTGGAGACAGACTGGGCATCAGTCTGTGCTAGGTTGTGAGTGATTGTCTTTGCATCACTTTATCATTATTCAATAATAATCCTCTTTGTTATTATTCAATATTTATTATTATTCTGTTTATTATACCATGTACAACTTTCCATTTTTCTCATTTAAGAACATGAAACAAACTGTGATCCTGCCTCACTTACATTGCTCTTTTCCCTACCTAAGACACTATGAAAAACAACCCCTTAACTTTTACATCCGTAAATAAGTCTTACAGAGATTGTAAAAAAACCCAAACCATCACTATCAATATTTTATGTTATTCTTAGAGTACATCAGTTATTAAACCCAGAAATTCAGATAAGCAGCAATTAAAATAGGAAAACCAAGCATTTATTTTATGCAGTTGTTTGTTTTACAACTGCAGCAACCTAAGGAAGAGTTTTACTGACTTTGAACACTATGTTAAAGTCAGTGAAGTCCTAAACTATACTTACTATAAATCTGTGATAATAAGAGTATAACTTTGAATCAAAGCATAAAAGAACTCCTCAGAAAAATATTCTGGGAGGCAAACAATACTGACATTCAGAGCTTTTTCAAGCTGTGACCTGTTTGTAAATGGGCAGAGATTAATGTTCTTGGATAGTCCTGTAAATGGTATATAAGAAAATCAGAAATTAATTCACACTGTCTTTAAACAGGCAGGATGATCTTTTAAAAGATTAAGTTATTTCTTCACAATGTGCTGAGAAATCTACAAGGGTGTATTACTTATGCAACCTGTATTATTTCTTCCCAATAAACTATTACAGCAGGATGTTTTATGATAACTACAAATATAAAATATATGCTAGAACTATGAATGCTTCTCAACAAGTCAGGAAGTTGGCTAAAATTGCGATCTGCTGTAGCCTATCTACAATCTAAACTACTACAACTAGTCCTGGACTACACATATTGCTATCTAATGAAATATGTGGTGGTGTGTGCAAGAACAAGCTTAGCTGTCTACACAGTAGAGCCAGTCCTCTGTAACATCATAGATGACAACAACTGGAGGCCTAGGACAGGATTCACTACACTGGTTTAGAAGATCTTTAAGCTACAGAAAGGACAGTTTTGAAGCCAAGCTGTGGACCATTTCAGTTAGAAATAATATTTTGGAAGACAGTAACTACATCTTACAAACTCACTCCACCTAGATGAAATAACACCTCCTTGCATGAGATCAAATCCAGACCTTTAATATTTAAAAATTCTGCAAATCTATGGGTAACATTGCTCTATGAAAGACATGAAAGTGGAGAAAACACCTGCAATTCGTGCTTCAGACCACAGAATTCAAAATTTCTTGGTCAGGAGAAAACAAGTTGGAAGGCATGATGCTTCAGGTCAGGAATGCAAACTCTCATTATGTGGGGTGAGAACAGAGTTCTGATAGATCCTCCAATAATTTGTCATCTATCTCACAAAGTGGGCAGCAAGAAGGCAATAAAGGACTCTGCTAACTAAAATGCAGGCTTTTTTCTTGGGATCATGAACTTACATGCAGAAGCACAGTGAAAAGCAAACTGAAGTGCTGGTTATTCTGAATTGACTAAAACATGAATAAACAATACTCTGTTTTTGAGTTTGCATGGTGTTTTTTCTGTTTTCCTTAATAATAACGTACACAAAATGTGTTTCAATACTTTACAGCAGGTACAGGCAAGTAGTTGGTGGGTCAGGAAATTCATTGTTATCAATAATATTCAAGGTGTTCAAAAGTTCTGATGTTAGATGTGAAATCCTGCATGTTTTCTGAGTATATATTTAAGCCCAAAAGCTCACAGTCTGAAGAAGGAATCATTGCACAAAACAGGGATGGGGAAAATAATAATAATAGAGAAGCAGGGTTTAAACAAAGTGCCTAAATCTGATGTCCTATAAATTAATAAGCATTCAATGTCTGTTGCCTTGTAGGAATCATAGCATAAGCTAAACATGACATAGGATGTGGATGATGTGGCTGCACTGGTATGAAAAAGCACAGATGAAACATCTAAGCATGCACACATGCCATGCCAAAGGAAAAAAAAGAGGGTATGATATCAGAAGAAAGGTGATTGAGCCAATGTAGCATTAGTGAATTATACTGAAGATGGAAAAGAACACTGAATTTGATATGATGGCATAAAAAGCAGGTAATGTAATGGGACAGTGATGGGGATGATTAGGAAGATGAAATATGTTAGCAGCTATGTTGTTGATAAAATGGAAGATGTACACAAAAGGTTGGAAGGAAGATGACAAAGGAAATTATTTGTATTGTATTCACACATGCAAAAACCAGGATTTAATAAACTGAGCTGGAACATAATTCCAACTGGAGAAAAATGGTGCTTGAAGGTGATTATGGATGTACAATTGAAGGAAAAATCTATAGGCAGCAAAAGTCCTGCATAAACAAAATGGGTAGTATAAGCAAAAAGTGGTATAAGCAACAAAACCAGACTGTATTTTCCTGGATTACTAGGAAAGATAACTGAACTTCAATAGCCAAAAATAAAGGTAAAATGATAGCAAGCTACTCATTGGAATGGCAAAAGTCTGGATTGATGGAAACACCTGCTTTCATCTATCTCCTGAAAATAATAGCAGACACTTTGTAGATGTCAGGAAAAAGCTGGGGAAGAAATTACTGTAGTACGGTGCAGCAATGTTTAAAGGGACACAGACTAGGGAAAAAACATGCAAAACAGTTAAAAGAATGAAAAGTCAGACTACCATCTAAACTAACTGGAATTAGAATAACCTGAATATATGTTACCTTAGAACAGTTTTTGAAATTGTGGAGCATGACCTGGTTCCTCAGTTATAAAATACCTATATTAATATAAAATATATACCTATCAAGACAATAAGACAGAATCCCTATTTCATGTTTAAAATTTTGATTTTGTTCCCTGATAAGTGGATTTATGCTATTTTTCATTCAAACATATACGTGTCTTTTAATGTCACCATTGTGAGGCTGGTCACAATCATCTTTGTTAGGTTGTGGCAGTCAGAAGAGATGCCTAAAAACTGGAGAAATCAAATGTCACCCAGGTCTTCAGAAAGAGCAAGAAGAAGGACCTAAAAACTACTGGCCAGTCAACCTCATCCCAATCCCTGGAAAGGTGATGGAGTGCCTCAGTCTGGAGACCATTTCTATTGATGTGGGTGACAAGAAGGCGATCACTAAGGGTAAATCATTGCCTGATGTCTTCTACAAAGAAACAACTACCTGGAGGGATGCTGAGAGAGTGTGCATATTATCTCGACTTACCTCGACTTCAGCAAGGCTTTTGACACTGGCTGTCTCACAAGATCCTCACAGGCAAACTCAGGAACTGTGGACTGATTGAGTGGACACCAAGGTTGATTGAGAACTGGCTGAATGGCAGATGCTAGAGTCACAATCAGTGGCCTCAGGGTCTAGCTGGAGGCCTGACACTAGTGGTGTCCCCTAAGATTCAATACTGGAATTGTTTAACTTATTCATCAATGACTTGGATGAAGGGGCAGATGCCTCCTCAGCAAGTTTGCTGATGACACAAAGCTGGGAGGAGCAGTCCATACCCCAGAGTGCTGTGCAGCCCTTCAGAAGGGCCTCGACAGGCTGGAGAGATGGGCAGAAAGGAAATTCAGTGAAGGCAAGTGCAGGGTCCTGCACCCAGGGAGGAGTAACCCTGTCCACCAGCACAGGCTGGGGATTGACCTGCTGGGAAGCAGCTCTGTGGAGAGGGACCTGGGGGTCCTGGTGGAGACTAGCTGTCCATGAGCCAGCAGTATTGGGTGTGGATGAGTTTATTTTGTCCACATAAATTTCACAGTTTATTTAATCCACTTCCCTGTGTTTGAGTCCTGGTTGTAATTTCAGCACAAAATCCTGAAGATAATATAGTCATGCTGAAAATTTAATCATACTTTTTTTATTATTTTTCAAATAAGTGGTTGCCTGACTTCAGAAAGAACAATTAAGAACTAATATAAGAGCACAATAAGCAAATATGCTCTATACAGAAACAGTCCACGTTGTTGATAAACCTGTAAAAAATATTTACCTATAAGAAAAAGAAAATAAAAATTGTACAGCCCCACTGGTTTGTTGTGTACACATATGACTTAATTAAAATGTTGGGGAAGAGGTCCTGATATTTTTCTAGGAATTTCTACAAACAATTTTTAGGGCCTACCCTTATTGCATATTACAGTGAACTACACTGAACTGATGCAGTATTGTCTAGATTTTGAGAAATATAAAGATTATTTGGGTGGAGATGCCTTGAAATTCATTCAGTCATATGCATGAAATAGGTTGTGTTAATGCAATCATGTTTTGTGCTTTTCATGTTTGCACCTCACCCTTTCAATCAGCTTGACACAACCAAAATTTTGGCTCTTGTGACTAATCTCTTATCGGGGCAGCAGAAAAAAAAAAAAAGTGCTAAACAAGCATTAGAAACCATTCTGGCAGCATTTATATCTACTCAAAAATGATAAAGCATGTCTTGAATTGAGAGGTGGCCTTAGTGAAGAGGTTCTGTAAAGACTGCAGTTCTCTTACACTATTGCAAAGTCAGCTCTACCTTAGCTACTACTGACATAACGATTTGGTTTTCTCTTGTTCTTTTCCTTAAAGGCAGATTCTATACCTTCTTTCTGCAATTTACTATATTGCCTCTACTATCTTTACAGTTAAAAGTATTTTTTCATACATAGCCTGAAACTCCAGAGCTGTAATGCAATTACTTTACTTTTGTTTGTCGTTCAGGTACATTATTGCTTAGACTAAATAATCACAGTTCATTTTCTTTGTATGTAATTTTGCATCTTAATGCTTCATGTGGCTCCTAGTCGGCCATTATCACCCAGATCTCTCTAAGAAGAATAAAAAAACCCAGAACAAGCACAACTTGTGAACACTTGCCATGGCTAAGCAGAGAAAAATTATCTCACTTGTTTATTTCAGCATGTCTGGTATTTCTGCAATATTGTTCTGATTCTGATTGACGATATGGTAAAAATCAGATATTGTCATCAGAACAAATAAATTTAAAATTTTCTAAAAATCAGATATGGTCATCAGAACAAATGAATTTAAAAATTTGACTCCACAAATTGGCCAGAGAATAGCTTCTCTTTTATGTACTTATTAGGTACTTCCTCTGTATATTAAAGGGAAAACCTTTTTTTTTACCTCCTTGGTACATGATAGCTAGTCTATTGATATAATAGAACCCCATTACTCTAATGATTGCTTTTTTCTAGGTAACAATCCAGTTCATACAAGTAATAAAAAACTTTTTTGAAAACAATGAAGTAATTTGCCCATAAAATCCTTAATACCAACATTCTTCATCCCAGAAAACTTTTTCAATATTACCAGAAAATCCATGTTGCCCCCTCAGAAAAGACTGAGAGCCATTTTAAGACAAGCTTCACAATCTAAGACTCTCATCTGCAGATTTGAGTCCTAGATTTAAAATAATTGCTGATTTAGATTTCAGCATCCAAAGGAATTCAAGTCTTAATTTTTACTTTCTTATATTAAGGCACATGTACCTTCCTAAATATTTTGCTGTATTGTGACTCTGTATTCATTATAAAGGCTTAACTTACAATAACCTCATGAGTCATACCATGGAGGTACTGAAGTACCCACAGCCAAGCGCATCCTTCAGTAGCTCCCTGGATTAGCATCTATATTCAGCAAAGTGTGCTTTTCTTATAACAAAACAAATATCATTAAGTAGGACCTATTACACTGCTTCCTTGATCACACCATAGCATTAAAGAAATCAATTTACAAAGCAGTCCAGTCTAAGGAACCTATTGCTGTCAAAACCAAAAATTATTATTTTCATGTGAGGACAAAGTATTGTATCAAACTAGGGAGCTGAAGAATTTTACTATTCAAGAAGTGTGACTATATAACATTGCAGTCTTTATATCATCTAAGTTTAGACAGTTATTTAGTATTACAGTACAAACACCGCATGCTTTTCAAAAGAACTTCTACACATCTTTCAATAAGCAATACCTTGCTCCATTGATACACTCAATAAAATAAATGAGACAAAGAGCAAAGTAGCTCACTGCAGAGATCCATCTCATGCTATCAGGGCAAAGAAAATGAAAGTGTAAGAAATGCCACAAAGTTGCTTGAAAATAACTCCTCTTTTATCTAACAGCCTGTTCAATAGAAAACTCATCTCCTAAATGATAGCTTCCAGTTCCTTCTCTGCAGTCTGAAGGGAGTAAAAATACCTTCAGTTTTTTGAGGAGTGTTAAAACCACAGTGGAAAAGGGACCTACCTAATCTCTTTGCATATAGCTCAGCATGGTAAAAGTAACTGAGAAGTTATCAGTTATGTTGGCAAATGGAGAAGTCTTGTAAAGGGGATAATTTCACAAGAAAACAAAAAAAAGAATTACTGCATCATTTCGAGGGATGATAGCATGTTCTCAGGTATCATAAATTTCCTTTAGTGTGACTAAACTGATCACAGAAGCAATGAAAGATATGTACTTGTGAATCAACATTTCAATGGCTCACTGACTTTCATAACAGGACAACTTTAGACACAGATTGGAGAAAGGAATTTAGAAAGAAGTTTGGTATCACAATTCACCCTTTTAAAAGCACAGCATCAGAATCACCTTTGTCATCAGATAATTTTCAGTCTACAGCTCTGAGGATGCAGGCTGGACACAGAGAAGCTACCTGCTGTTGCACCCACAAAGGAACTGTGGAGGGAAATTATTCAGTTCAGATTCTGTGCTGAAACCAGGGAACACAGACCTATATCTTCCAAAAGCAGGAACCAGGAATGAAAGAGTCCCTGCACACATCCTTTAGGAAACTGGTAGAAGACCTATAAAGAAAGTGGTGAAACAGAGAAGCCCGTATGATGAAAAGTATATCAGTAACATTAGGCACAAGGAGTTCCAGTGAAAAAGTAATTGACCATCTGGAAAGGAATGCAGGAGTACCACATATGGAGGCTGAAATGGACTCCCTCTGAAGTAGCTGATTAAGGAAGCAAATGGTCCAATCCCCAACAGCAAATACAGAACCCATCTCAGTGCTAGTGGAACAGAAGCTATACATCACTAACCCAAGAATCATGAGTTAGACTGGATTTGAAATTCACCAGCCACCTGATTATTAGCTCATACAGCTGATTTGTAATGATAGTAATAATATAACAATCTAAGGAGAGAAGGAGGTTGAAGATTTATAATTCATATAGTACATCTTGTTGAAGAAGAACAGTAAGGGAACATGAATGAATCCACTTGTTCTGAGGTTCAGACCAAAAGGGAGAAAGAACTGCTAAGTGACTGAAAAGGACATGTACAAACTTAAAGAAAAAAACCAAAACAAACCCCATACAACATTACCACTCTGGGATTTTCCTCAAAGACCAGAAGGACAGATTAGATGATGTATTTGTGAAGAGTAAACCAGAGCACAGACCTCAATGATAATATAGGTTACTGCCTAGCATTCTTTATGAATACAGCAGGAGCCATGATGAAGAGGAAGCTTCTGAAATGTTTTAGTGAGGAGTAATAAGGGGGGGGACTAGGCACTGCTTCCCATTTGCCTCCAATTAACAGAGAATGAAGAGTGAATGGGAAGATTAAGTGGTAATATAGTTGAGATTGGTCACAAAAGGACAAAATTCTTGAAAGTTAGATTAGAAGGAAAATAATTCAAACTAAAAGCAGTGTGTTTCAAGAAGGCAAACTCCAGTAAAAGGACTCTTAGCAAAAATTTCCTGGGAGACTTGCCAAAGGTGAGAAAAGAAATTAGAGTGAAGTGGTAGCTCTTTAAAAAACTAATTTACCCAAAGGAGAAGAAAGGCTTCTGATAGATACTGAAGAATATTGCCATTTCTTATGCATTTTTTTTCTGCTTTTAAAATTCCTTCTTTAGTCAAAAGGCCAACATAAACTGGTTTTCTGTTTTGATTGGTGCACCAGTGATAAAGGATTAAGATCCTGCAAGGAAAGGATGAATGCATTTATGAATTCTTGTATAACCTCAGTATTTTCAAGCCAACTGAGTGAAACAAACTTCATCTTGAGGTATACAAAATCAGCAAATGATAAAATATTAGCTAAAAGTTGTCTACAACAGTGACATAGCTCAGAGCAGTAGAGTGCAGCAATCCCTCATTTCCCCACTTACTCCATGTTGGCTCACACTGTGGGGCAGTTTTTCTGCATGTGAAGGAGATTCCTTTTGGATGAAATTAAATCAGAAGATCTGTTCAAAGTGCAGCAACAGTCTCTAAAAGGAACAGAAAGGTCTGAATCAATGTGTGATCTGCAGCACAAGCAAGTTCCACAGTAAGTACCAAGTGCACATGCACCGACAGAATGCTCTCAAACCATAGAGACCTCCTGTGTCCTTCTGGTTCTTGTACCACTTACAAGCCTAAAGGTCTCAAGGGGTCAGTAACCAGTACACACAGATGACCTCAGCTAAGGGTATTCTTTTATATTATACCAAGACCTTCTATGGTTGAATATACTATCGTCTTGCTTCTGCTGCCATATCCCTCTTCAACACTTTTCTGATTTGCTTGTCTCACCTGCCTGCCTTTTTTTTTTTTTTTTTAATTAACAATGATTTAATTTTCCATCCTTCCTTTCCAATCAACTTCTTCAGTGTCATAGAAGATGCAATACATTGCAGACATAATACCAGTTCATGGTCAAGGGTCTCAGCTATGTTGCCTTGCATCCACAAGTTCTCTATCTACTGTCAGTCATCCCCAAGATTTTGAAGTTCCATCTGTCCAAATGCAAAACTGCACATCCTCCCTCATTTATCCTGCCTCTTCCTCATACAAAGGAAGAACTGAGACATTGAAAGTCATAATTTCATGGTGTCAACTTGATCATTTGCCTCTGCCACAAGACTGAAGATACAATCTCTTCCATTCTAGCCAATACCCAAACACAAAGTCAGGAAGCAACGGGCACTATGTGTTACATTTAGGAGAACAACAACTAAAATAAGATTTGCTTCGATGGAAAAGGGCATGAGAAGACCCAGGTGTTCCTGTCACCTTCACTAAACAGATGATATGATCTGGCACTTGCTGAAGCACACCAAGAAGCCTGGACACCTGAAAGCAAGAGTTTGAAAAATAACTTTCCTCTGGCTGTCTTTGAACAACATGTATAATAGGGATGTTTTCTCCAGGGCACCAGAGTAATCATAAAGTAAATAAATATGCATACCTATAGTCTAACTTTTGGGTCCTTGGTACAAACTGTTTTTTCTACTGATCTATTCATATTGCACCACAATAGTTTTTGCTGTGTGGCTCATAATTACACAGCCTATGAGTACAAAGTCTGTGAGGGCTCATAAAGGACAGATGAGAGCAAACTGTAAAGGTGAAAACTAGAAGGCAGAATTGGCATTTATCTTTTAAAAGGCAAAACAGTGGCAGTAAAGATCAACTTACCTTGAATCCTTTGAAAAATATCATGAACTCTGCCAGAAGAGATAATCAAACAGTATTTCTAGTAAGATGGAAGATGCCCATGAGATCTATTAGATGCAAAAGCAATGAAAAACCAAAACAGGATAAGGATGACACAAGGGGTAATGCAAATAAACATGAAATAATAAGAGGGAGAAAAAATAGAGAGACGTACAAAGAAGGGCTAAAATTGATTACAATGTTCAAACTGGTGAAGAGAAATTAAGTAAGTGCATGATAATAAAATACAGAAACACATTCTTCATGCCTTCTGATAATTGAACAATAAACAGTGAACTTATAATGAAGGAACTGAGAATCAAGCAGATGTCAGTAGAATATTTAGACTCTAGAAACTAGACAAGAAAGATCTTACAAGGTTGTGCAATATCCATTTGGAAAGATTTTAAATAAATTTTTGGACAGACATATCAAGAATGATGCACTGTTTAAGCTATGTTGCAGCAGAGGGTGAAGCATCTGACTTTTGGAAACCTTTTCCTGACATTCTCCCTATGATTGTTTTTAGATTTCCATGCAGAAACTATTACACACCGTATGTATCTTCACAAGATGCTTCATCTTTGTTGAGGAAATCCTTGTATAAAATGCATTTAAATCTCTTTAAGCCAGCTCTATAACCCTGCAAATATCTAAGCCACACAACTAAAGAAAAAATCAAAAGATGGTAGAATACATTAAAATTTATACTTTATTATTTTTTGCATAATATTTTTTGCCATGTTTACTGTATCTACAGTATTTTGCTGAGTCTATCTGTAGTCAAATGGAAATAAGAATGTTGTTTCCATACAACATCTTACAGATGTCCAAATGCAGCACACCTGCATATTTTTCCAAACAGTTTTTAATATTAAAAAAAAAAAAGAAAAAGAAAGAAGATTATAAGAGAAGAAAAATGAAGTATATCTGAATTTTCAGTGATTTCCTTTTTGGTTTTAATAGGAATTATAATTTGTTCTAGTATTGACCTTGAATCCAAACAGAAACATATTTAACATGTAAGTTTCAACACTTATTGCTGACTTCATTAATGAGCAAAATGTATGTACACTTAGTTTAAGAACTATACAAGTGTTTTGCCTTGACTTTTCAGGATTATGATAAAATTACTGTAGTGATCACCAATAGGCACTGTCAAAGTTTTATTGGATTTCAAGAAAACAAAGTACCTCTTTCTAGTCTAAATAACTGACAATCTATATGTGTGGAGTGTTTTTTGTGGAAGAATTAGTAGAACAATGGAACAAGCACAATTTCTTTCTGTGCAGACAGTAAGACAGTTTCAAGAATACCTATGTAAGTTGTTCTGTAGTGCAATTAAATATGCAGCAAATTATTCACATACCTCATTTACTTATATTCCTCAACACTCACAGGAGAAGGGTGAGCAGGGTCCTTTTTTAGATACAGGATGGAAGACAAAAGAAGAAAGACCCTGAGAAGTGGGCTGACAACAGACTGAGAACAATCTGTTTGATTATGTTTTTTTAACAGAAAATTGAAACAAAGCCCCAGAAAGCACAAATCCAGTTTTGAGTAGCGTACCACTGCACACAGTGCAAAATAAAGATAGCCATACACCACTGATGCCTTTTCCTGCTCTTAAAATCAAGAGTCAAACACGGTTAGAAGGGAAAAGGGGGTTTGCCCTTGGTATTTATTTTAAGGATCCTTAGGTGCACTACATCCAGGTCAAATGCACCGAAATGCACACCACAATGCACACCCCCAAAAGATCTGGTCTAACATTATAGGTCTTACTAATTAGCTGATCTATCAAAGGTTCCCCAGTGAGAGGCTCGAATGAGCCCCCCTCCCCAAGGAACCTTCCCCTGGATGGTTCTATCTTAGTTTACAGAATGTGTTCTGGAGAGGACCTTGGGGTCTGGGGCACACTATCCTCTACCTACAAAGCTTCTAAAATGTTTAGTCTCTTAGCTGAACAACCAAGTCCAAGAACGTAGGCAAAAAGCATTAAGAATACAGAAGTTGTAAAAAGGTATAAAAGGGGTATAAAAGAAAAGGCAAAAAAATCATCATGGCATCACCACAGTCAGACATAATGCAGCTGTCAAATAACAAAGCAAGAATTACTCAAACACAGAAAAGGGCATCAAGCTTTCAAAGACATAATATATAATATTTGATTTGCCTGGTATTCAAACTTATGAACGTACCTCATACACACCTGAAAAAGAGGTCTAAAAAACATGGGAACTTAGAAATGTGTCTTGGATTACAGAAAATATTTTCATGCAGTATCAGTAGTGTTGCATGTATTCCTTCAGTCAATTAAAACATGAATAGAAATGCAGAATCATTGCAACTGGACTGCACCTGTGGTGTTTGACTTATCCAGCCTACTGGGTGCTCACAGCAGCTACAGCAGCTTGCTCAGGACACTGTCGCTTTGCCTCCAAGGACTACCTCCTTGAGCAACCTCTTTCAGTGCCTGATCAATCTCACAGAAAAACAGGTCCTTTGGGTGCACTTTACTTAAATTTGAAAGCTAAAGAGTTTATCTCAATTTTTTTGCATTACAAAAATAGAAAGAGAACAGAACATATTGTCAAGGCTCAGACCTGGACTCTGCAGAACTAACATGAAGCTCACACAGTGAAATGAAGAGGTTCCTAGTGCCTGCTGCAGGGGAAATCATGGGTCAAATGAAGGCACTGAGGTTTCTGCCATCCATTTTTAGTCAGTATTTCAGGAAATATATGCAGTAAAATTTTCAATATCTGAGTTTTAATATCATAACAAAGTTTTTTAAAATAAAAGAAATATGACAAAAGTTGAGATCTAGTGCTTTGTCTTTTTATTTTTCTCCCTACTGAAAAACAACCCTATAATGACAACCTGGTCAAATGTGAAGTTTATTTCAAATTCTTATAATTGAAACCCAAGAGTTATCATAATATTCACACAGAAATGGAGACCATAAGCAACCTGAGTTGATTCCTTCATCAATCCCATTTTACTTAGTTATACTTCCACTGCAGTTGCCCAGAGCTTTGAAGTTTTTCTCTCAGATAGGTACTGATTTTGATGCCATCATACAAAGATATAGATGTCATAATTTAGTATGGTACTACCTTCCACTGCATAATGCACACTTTTCTACAAATGTTCAAGAAGTTATATTTAACAGGGCTGATAAATGCTATATGCAGACTGAAAAGCATCCTAACTCTATATTTCTAACTTTATAAATCCAAAGTTTGCAAGCATTTAGAGACATGTTAGTTCCTGTCTTCACCATAAGAAATTTCCATAATAATGAAAAAAGGATAAGGAAATACATGTTGTTAACCTCAAGTCCCACAATCGTAGTATTCTGCCTCCAAGCTCCTGGTTGTCAACGCCATAAAGAGCTTAAAGAACTCAATTATATCAAGAACTTAGACATTTTCAGAAAGACACCTTCTCCAGAATGTATTTTCAGATTTTAATTGCCTTTTTCATTGCTAATTCATGAGCCTCATACTGACAGATATGGTCACATAATGCTGAGCCTCTGCACTGTTATGTAGCACTCAGTCTAGGAAGAGAGATTGCATTGGCTGAAGTATCCTACGTTAAAAACAAGTTTTCTTCATATCTAAGACTCCCCAGTATATTTCAAGAACATATTTAACAATTGTATGATGAATTAAAGCTGCTGCTGAATGATACTAGAAGGAGGAAAAAAAATACAAACTAACCAGCAAAACAAATATGAAAATGGAGTAAACTAGATTAAACATCCAGTAAACTAGATTAAAACAAGCAACATGGTACGAGAACCCTAAATGATCTTTTGCCTTTTAATCTCTAACATGCACTGTGTGTTACCACATTTCTCAAAAAAATCTGGTGTCTTATCTCTACAGATTCTGAGATAAAATATATGCATTACCATTCTGAGATTAGAGCCTAAGTTTACACATGTAAAAAATTAGATTGAATCAAGAGTAATAAAGTAGAATGTTAATGGATACAAGTTATATGTGATTTTTTTTTTCCTTCTGCATAGGTATATTATACAGATTCCAGTTTTAAATAACTTAAAATTGTTGGCAGGTCCATCTGTTTTCTTATTCCCTTTGGCACAGGCTAAATATAACAAGAAGTCTGGAATACATTATAAGTTGTTTTATTAGGTTAATTTTATCTTGTATTGACATTAGTATGAGTCAAAATTAATGGCTTTTTAATGACAGTACATACTAATGATTAATTAGAAGTACTGAGAAGGGGTGAAGGCCTGGCTTTAAAATTGATTAATATGACAAATTTTTCAATATTACTATACATAAAACTGATAACATGTTAAAAAAAAAAAAAAGAAAAGAAAACTTAAACTAGCTTCCCTCTTCCTTCCATTCTGGGCATAAAAGGAGAACAGAAATAATATTTGCTTATATGGATGCTGTCCGTATTCTCCCTTACCCCCCTTCTTTCCAAGTGTTTTTCCCTGAAAATGAAATAAAGACTGTATAAAAAGAGTGAATACCACATCAGTACGATAATTTATCTACAAAAATTAAAAAATCACAATGCAATTGTCATTCTGATACAAGTTTAGTAAGCCAGGATACTTTTACTAAATTCTAGTTGCAAACCAAAAAAAAGCATATTACATTCCCCTGCACACATCCAGTTAAAAAACTAAAAAGAATAAGAGTTAGAAACAATTTTAAAAAACAGTAAAAATATTTTTAAAAGGGAAGTCCTCAAGCCATTTTATTCAGGAGTTACAAAAATGAATTTGGGTGAAAATGTATTGAGATAAAACCATTCAGGGAGGAAAAAAGGACAGTGTCTTTAAAGATACTTAGAACAATGAGATTCAAAGGAATTTTTCCCAGACCTCTGCCAATGTCTAAAATGAGTAATATATATTTTACTTATATACAAATGTTTAATGTTATGTAGTAATGATATTGTTTCACCAGTTTAAATACAGCATTTCTCCACTGCCCTGTAATAAATATGATCATGAAATGGCTGATACAAAAAAACCCCCAAACAAACAAAACCTCTGTAAATCCTTAGATCCTCAAAACTAGTAAAAAAATGTGGATTTTGATGTGTTAATTGTTAATTTCCCACCCTTATTTACCTCATTTATCTTTATGATTTTTTGCTGCTACTCCATGCCTCCTTAACCTTCTTTCCATTGAGTTGTGATTTAGGACACCCATTGCTTGTGACTTGCTACTTGTCACTGCATAGTTGACCTGCTTTTCATTCCTCATTCTTATTTAGCAACGAACTTGGTATAGACTAAACTTGCTGGGTGCAAAAAGCTCTCAGTGGGTTGACTTTGGCTATATTCAAGGCCCTTTGTGTGGTTTTTGGTGGGGTTTTTTTGTTTGTTGTTTGGTTGGTTTTGTTTTCATTTTTTTCATGTGAAATCACATTTATTTCTACATGTACTAGATTATGTTCTTTTCAAATATAGTAATTAAAAACCTCTACACATTCCACAGTAGTTCTTCCTTACCTCTATCATAACATTTTCTTCAATATTATTGCATGTTTTGAAAATTTTGTTAAAGGTAGATTATTTTTGATTGATGCTTAATAGCAGCCTAAAATATAGACCATTCTAGAACAATTATATAACTTACAGAGTATTCTACAACAGTTAACAAGAGCACTGAGATATATTCAATTTTCAAAACACTTCAGTCACTTTATGGAGACAATAATTTCAGTGTGACTAATGACACTCTGAGTCACACATGCTTGAAGAAATGGCTCAGTAAATTCAACAGCCTGCATGTAAAATGTCCCCATGCTCTGCGTAGTCAGCAAGATATTTCTGTATGGAAATTTATATGTATGCAGACAATGACAAACACTATTTTAGAAAAGGCTTTTAACACAGCCAGCCATGTCCTTCAGGGAATTGTTTGCAAAAACAAACCACTAGTTGAGTAAAAAAGGAAAGAAAGAGACCAACATAATTGAGACCTGCTGATCAAACTAATGGACAAGAAGCAAATGCACAGGCAGTGGAAGCAGGGACAGATATCTTGAGAAGAGTCAAGGAATGCTGCCTGTCTGTGTAGGAATGTGGTCAGGAGGGCCAAGGTGCTGCTGGAGTTTAACTGGGCAAGGGAAGCGAAGAATAAGGGCTTCTACAGGTATGTCAACCAGAAGAGGCAGGGCAAAGAAGGTGTGCACCCATGATGATCAAGACTGACAACTCAGTAACAATGGATGAGGAGAAGGCTGACATACTCCACGCCTTTTCTCCCCTTCAGTCTTCACTGGTAACCTCTCTTCCCATGTCTCTCCAGTGGGTGGACAGCAGATTTGGGACTGAGGTAGGAAAATTCCTCCCATTGTGACAAAAAATCCAGTTTGTGACCATACAAACACAGTTGTGAATACAGTTAAGTCTATGGGATTTGATGACATGCATCCCTGGGTCCTGAGGGAATTGGCTAATGTAGTTGCCAAGCCACTCATCATGACATTTGAAAAGTCACATTGCCCAGAGAGGTGGTGAACGCTCCATCCCTGGAAACATTAAAGGAGGTCAGGCATCATGGGTCTTTGAGCCTTGCCTAGGTGAAGGTGTCCCTGCTCATTGCAGTAAAGTTGAACTAACTAACTAACTTTTAAAAGTCTCTTCTAACTCCAACTACTCTATAATAAGTCCTACACTATAAAATTTTTTTTAAGACTTGGGTGAGGAGACAGAACCCCTCAATAAAAAATCTGTAGATGATGCTTAATGGGAAAGATAAGTAAGGAGCTGATAATGTTGAATAGCAGAGCTTCAGAGACGGGCAAAAAAAATCTAACAATTTCCCCCAAGACACACATGGGAAGAATAACGGCATGCATGTAAACAATTATCTGAGTACCAATCCTGCTGAAATACATTCAAGGCTTACAGCAAGTTAAATATGAGACTGAAGGAAACTTCTATTTCCCTCTACTTGGTCCTGATGATGTCACATCTGGAATACATGGCCAGTTCTTCATTCACCCAACCCCAGCTCAAGAGTGACTATTAAATTCAGAGAAAGTTCTATGCAAGGCTGCTAAGATGGTCAGGATCCCAGAGAACATGACTTACAAGATGATGTTGGGGAAACCGGAGCTTTTTATTCTGGTGAAGATGTGGATGAGGGGAGATAGAACACAAATTTTAACTACATGGGCAGCAGTTACAAAGATGTGGAGCCTCAGTTATGACAATATAACAAAGGTGCATGACCACGAATTGCACACTACTAGTCTGAGGCTGAACATTAGGAAAATCCATTTTTCTAGGAGAGGAGGACAGTGTGTGAGCACGATGTTGGGAAATACCATAGAAGCTCAATACTTGCAGGTTTTCAGGACACCAGCTGAACTTACTCTGGTGTTCATGGAACTTGAAACAGGAGGCTGGGACAGAGGACTTCCAGAGGTTACATCTAGCAGTTTTCCCGTGAATATTTCTGTTCAAAAATAATTGGAAAAATCTCTACAGATTTACTGCTACAAAAGAGGTATATGGTTTTGAAAAATGTTGCTTCCTGTAAGATAAAGCTGTGTAGAAATGGAGCAAAAAGATGACTAAAGAAATTAAAGCTTAGCATACAAAAATTAAGATTCAAAAAAGAAAATTATTTAATTTAGAGATGGTGTGAAGGTGGTACACAGCAGAAAGATAAAACACAGCTAGAGGTAGAGCAGAGAAAAAGTGAGTGCCATAGATAACTGTCATATGAAAATGAAAGAGAGGAGAAAATATAAATTAAAACTTGGAAAAAAAGAAAAAGAATCTAGCTATGCAACTAAATTATAGAACTCCATGCCACAATTCAGCACTAAATCCCCACAATTCAAAATATAAGCCCAGGATTAAGCAATAGAAATTTGAAGCTGGAAAGAAAGCCACCCTGTTAGGATTTCAGTAACCAAGCATTCACTAACAGGCTTTCTGAAATATTTCCTGCAATCTGTACTGGCCACTGCAGAATGCATGGCAAGACAGTTCACTGGTGTTCCTGGAAAAGGCTTTGAAGGGTACAAATCCTCACATACACAAAAGACAGGTTCAATGCAGCCTCTGCCTTTTAAAAGGTTGACAGCACTGAAGTACCCATGTGACAAGACCCTGGAGTTTGATCTTTCCATTTTTCTATAACAATAAATCAAGTGGTAATACAATTTATTCCACTATGCCTTTTGAATTCCAGCTGGTAGAATTATGCCCTGTTAGCATAAAAACAATATTTTATTACTGCCAAGTGCTATTTATCATTTCAGATGTTAAATTCTTAGTGGTATTAATTATTTATAGGACAAAGCCAACTCAACTATTAAAATGTAAAATAAGGATGCAAAGTGTCCTTTGATGGATATCCTTTGAAATATAAAAGTGTCATAAATCTTCCAGTTGGGTATTTTTCCAGTTTAAGCCCATCAAGTTATATGAACTTATCAGAAATGCTTTGTGCTGTTCAGTCTAAGTAAGCCACCTATTCACTAGGTAATACAACGTGCTTTGCAACAAGATTAGATAGTTGCAATTCACAGAAAGCATCTTCTATGAGCAGACTTCAAAGTCCTAGTCTCAGAGCTCACTTTGCAGCAGATAGGAATAAATGCCAACTGAGGTAAAAGCTTTTGCAGGGAAGAACACCCTGTACTTGCAAGTATAGTAGACACACATAGACAAAAAAGCATTTTCCATCAAGATGACAAAGCATCGAAGTTTTCTTCATAGACAGAGGAATGGCATTGCTTTAATTAGAAATTCCTGGTTTCATAAAGTATTTGATATTCTAAACCATGATGTGAACTATAAAAAGTGAGAGTCAGTCTGGCTTGTACATTAAGGCAGGTGTCTTGTTAAAGTTTAAATAATTATAGCTGATTTTCTCCTCTTCAAATAAGCAGAAGTATAATCAGGCAAAAAATTCTTTCTAGACATCAATATTTAGCTTTAGCAGCAGTTATAATCTAGAATAACATTTTTAAAACTAGAAGCTGAGGAGGGAGGAAGAGGAGTCAGGGAAGAACCCTAAATTTATGCAAAGGCTAGGAAAATGATTACATTATTATCTTATATTTGTATATCATATATATTAATATATTATACTTCTGTAAGTTTAGATGATTTTTTAAAATTAACTTTCAAATGCTCTTTTATTTTCTGGTTAGTATTTTAACTACAGAGTCAAAAAAATGTGAATAGACTCTTGATCAGGGGTGAATAATAGTACCCAAGAATCCTAACAAAATCTAGTGGTAGCACTGCATAAAGCAACTCAGCAGGTTTCACGGGAATAAACATATCAGTAAATAGGTTGCTCATGAACTACCTTTTCCTATGAAGAATGTTATTTCAGGGATTTAGTTAGAGGTAGAAAGAATAGTGCAGGACTTCAACTGTGCAGTCATTACAACGTGATGACTGTATATTCCCTTTGTAACGTGTCTGATTCTTCTGTATTAGGCATTTTACATAGTGAAGTTATACAAAATAGATCCTTAAATTATGTCATTTAACAGATGACAACAACAATGTAAGGAGTTTGTAGATATGACTTCAGCTGAAAAGTGACACCAGCAGTTGAGTTTGGAAGAAATGTACTCCTTTGTACCTGAAGGCAGAGAATAAAATTTTTCCAGAGTAAAGCTGCAAGATGTGGGGTGTTTTGTGTGGGTTTTTCTGGTTGATTGGTTTTTTTGTTTGTTTGTTTTTTTAATAGGGCCACAGTTATGAGACAACTGAGGCAACAAAAAACAATTAAAGACAATAAAGGTTTTCACAAGAAAAGATTTCAATACAGCACTGAGAGCTCATGGAATTCAAACTGCTAAATCCTGGGGTAAAAAGTACAATTTTCAGAGATTGCATAGTCAGTGTGTCTGCAGAGGTACAGCTGTTTCCTTGCCAAATGAACACATAGCAGCCTTGCATAAAGATCTCTAATATTATTCAGCATTTTGATGAGATGGTGAGTTACCTCATAGCCTTCAAAAAGTGAGACAGTGCATCTAAAGAACAAATAACTGCCCCCTTTATGAGAAATAAATTGAGCCCCTTAAGTGTTTTACTTTAAAACTTATTTTCAAACCACTGCATATGTACACAGTTGAGCTTTAAAGTTCTTTTTGTCTTGTTGTTATTCTTTTGGGGATAAAAATACAAAAATACAAGAAATACCCCAGTATTTCCATTGGGACATCAACTCCGAATCAAATTCAGTCATTGGAGGTGCAGGGGCATGAGTAGATGAGTGCTAAAGTTCTTCATTTGTTCATTTTGAAGGGTTTTTTGTTGATGTTGGGTTTTGGAGAGTTGGTGTGTTTAGGGGTTTTATTAGGTTTAGGTTTTTGTTTCTTTGTCTTTAAATATGTTTTACACTAACACAAGTCTCTTGCCATGCTACATCATCCATTATGACTTTTAACTCTTTTCTAAAGATTTTCCTTCAAGTTAACTTCCCTCAGCCTGTTGCAAAGTCAATGATTCTTGTCCCTAGCTAAGTAACTTCCATTCAAGTTTTTGTCTGGGTTTGGGTTTTGAGTTTTGTTTGTGTGTTTTAACATGGTATGTGTATGAATGTTTGATCTACATGATAACAATGTACTGTTAGCAATTTTTCTTCCTCAAAAATGTTCACACATCCAATGTATATGTTGTGCCCTATATGCAGCTATCTCCTTTTAATAATAATCTCTGGCATCAACTACAGGTCATCAAGAAAAATACTGATAATAAAATCACTGAAGAGATTATGGCATCCATTTATGCTCCAAGACTGACTAGACAGTTTTTAAACTGGTAAATACATCTCTTATTATTTCATTTTGTATTGAATAAGAAAGAATTATAGAATTATATCAAAAGCCTTAAATTGTGTTGATCACAACTATTTTATCAAACAGTATTCAGTACTACATTTTGCATAGTCTCTGTTATGAATGGTGCATGCCAGGCCCAAGAATAACTGCAGTAATGCTTTTCTCAAGTCCCTTTTGGGTTTTTCTTACATCACCAGACCCACCATTAAAGAGGAATTCTTTGCTTTACTGAGTGCAGGGATGATTAGGATGACGCTAACAAGATAGAAACCATCCACTTTATAACACGTATCTGAGTATGTGCATAGCATGAGTCTCATAGAAAAGAAAAATACAAGTCTGTATTTATGTACTTACGTACCTTTAAGAGACTAACACAGTATTTATACTTTTGGTTTTTTCTTCTCAAAATGAGAAAAAAAAACCAACAACATTTGCTACAGGAAGAATTTGAGATATAAAAAGGATTTTTAATGAAAAATTTTGCTGTTCTCTTCCAGTACTTTGAGAAAATGATATCCTGTAGAACACTAGATTAATTATTCTTGAGCTGGAAACCAATTACATTATGTTTTGTTTATATGGTATCAATGTAACTTGCCTGAAGCATGGAAGATGTGAACACCGATCACTTACACTAGATTCCAACATTTTCTTTTTTATAGATATGTTATTTCATAACAAAATGAAGGAAAAAAACTCCAGAAAGTATGATATACATACATATAAAACCACAAAATTATATATATATACACACACACACGTATATAGATGGGAAGAAGAGAGAGAGATTTGGGTGTAAACCAGGCATCCCTACCTAACAGAAGTGTGATATTTTGGGTTGCAACCATTTAAGAAAAAAAATAAGATATTTTAAAGGTCCTTCTAACATTTTTTCCATGTTATTATTGTTATAAGTGTTAGTTTTATTTTCTCACACCAGGGACTAAAACGAAAGATCACATCACTCTCAAATATCTTATATTTCTGTATTTGAGGGACCTATCAGCAACATTTGATATGAGATATCCTAGATGATGATGTTCTAACATTATCTCAGACCCCAATAGATAAAAATACTTCATAACAGCTAAGCTAAAAATGTAATCTCTGTGTGGTCCACTGATCTCCAATCCTTACAGCTGAATAGCCCATACAACTTGTTACAAGTGCAGAGAAGGGTTGAACACAAGAACTCCTTTGCTCACATCATACAGATACTGTGCACACACAGTGCAACAAACTCAAAAGGAACAGGATATCCACTCTCCCCCTGACAAAGCAGAGGGGAGTGCGTTTTAGAAATTGTTTAAACCTTGTTTTGTGGAAATCCCCAGAAATTGTACCCATTAGGAGTGGACTAATGTGAGCAGAGTAATTTGTCCAGCTCACCACTTCATTCTGAAATGCCCATGAACAAACTGGTCACTAGCAAGCCCTACAGGCTACATCAAATCCTGTTCTGATCAAATCCTAACATATCAGAGTCAACAAGCTTTTATCAGAAAGTGAAAACAAATATACCAACAATCCAAAATTAGAAACATTTCTGAATAATAATATCAAAACCAACTCATTCAGTTATGGGTGTAAGAGGGTTTTGTTCAAAAATATGTATTTATCAAAACAAACTAAAAAAAATCCCTCCAAGAGTTCCAAAACTGCTCTAAATATTCCAATGCATAATGATAGAATTAACATTTTAATATTCTTAAAAGAAATTTCAAGATCTCAAGAATTGCCATACTGGCTCAGACCCAAGGTCTGTCCAGCAGCACACCCTGTTCTGACAGCTGTCAGCAGGATTTGATTAGAAAAATAATAAAATAGGACCAGTGCAGAATGATACTTGCCCAGCTATAAAGGCTCTGAGGTGAGACCTTGACTACTGTGTTTAATGAACACTGATGAATATATCTGCTATTAGTGGCTTTAAGCTTTTTTAAAAAAATCTATTTATACATTTGCCCAGCTGCAATCTTCACAGTTCAAATGTGCTTAGAGCTAATTTGAAATAATGTGTTTCATGTTTCCACTCCTAATTTTATAGTTCCTTATCTATTCTTCCATGTTTGAGAGCCCTTCTTTATAAGCCATAGCTTTCCATTCTATGATCCTGTTTCTCCAATATTTTATTCTCAAGATGCAGTGAGAGAGTTTCATGGTGTATTTGAAGTGGGAAATTAGGTGCAGATGGATGGAATAGGATAATAGCATACTTCAGGTGTTCAGGACTTTTCTGATAAATTCCAAACCCATAGTTTGGTATCTGACTAAGCCACTGGCCTCAAATTTTCAGAAGTTCTAAACATGTGCTTTACTATAAATGTAGACAGTATAATACCTTTGTCAAAATAACCGTGAGTGGAAAACAAAAGACCATCCATTGTAGATGAAAACTGGATTGTATTTGCTCTTAACAAAAATAAATTTAATCAGATAATGGAAGTAGTGTTATGGAGGATTATTTTACGATTTACTGTTAATTTCTGCAGTTAGAAAATCCAAAACTTTAGGACATATAAAGATGGGTTTGGATCTTTTCCATCTCCTTGATATAGTAAAAAAAGTTTAAAGGTCTGAAGGACTTAAATACCTTCCTCGTTCTGCTTACATGGAGCTTGTGGATCTTTTTTCCTTCATCTGATGTTGAAGAACATATTTTGAAAAGTTTGAAACTTTAAGTGTACCTATATAACATCCTCTGTCCTGTAAATAAATATTCTGACCCCATAAATACAGTGTTTAGTTTTCAAATATATCATGACACTGGGGACACTTCATGACAGCAAAATAATATAATAACAACAAAACCAAAAACTTAGTCAAGAAATTAAAATAAATTTCACATCAATAACTGTGCTTACAATTAAAAAACTAATTCATCATATTCTGCTTAATTTTCTCAATAAATAACATATTAAAAATAATTAAAAACTACAGTTTCCCTAGCAGGGGACAGACCTCTGCAGAGCATAGTTAAATTGTTTTCACAGACAGGGACAAAGACTGGTATTCCTATTTATAAAATACTTCAAAGAGGAAATATTTCCTACTTCTGATTACGCATATTTAAAAAGAAAGAAATAATGTGTGACTTTGATGTATGATTGTATACTCTTGTATGACACTAACACTTAAAACAGGTTACCTCTCTTTTCTCATTATTTAAAATTAAATTACCTTCTTTAGCTGATTTATTATTAAGTGTGTGTAGATAGGGAAAATTATCTTAAAAAAAAAGAAAGAGAAACTGACTCCAGGCTAATATCCTTGAGCTCCTGAATGCCACAGGTAGGCACAGTCAGAAACCAAGGTGAGGGAAAGGTAACAGTCATCTATGTCATTATCCAACACAACCTCACAAAACACAACTGGAGTTTTGTCCCAGTAACACTTAGCATCTATTTTCACATTACCTTCACAGAAAACATAAAAAAATACAGGCAAATATGAGAATAATTTGTGTGAGTACTAAAATGGTTAAGATGGCAGAGAGTGAAACAACAGACAATGAGATAATGGTATTTTCTGAGCTACAGAATATATTGTTCTGTTAAATGATCCTTGACAAAGTTTTCTTCTATGAATTCCTTGTAGTTTTTTTCAAATCTGTACCTGACATACTAGAGTTATGGTAAAAGCAAAAAAAAAAAAGGAAAACCAAAACAAAAAGCCCAAATAAAAAAAAAAAATAAATCAAGCAAATAAAAATAACCTACTAAAACCCTAAACCATCAAACCAAAATCCACAGAAGATACTTGTCTATATTGTCAGCTAAAATGCACCACACTCCACCTATAGGCAGTTTTTGGCTTTGGAATTGTGAAGTCCATCCCCACCAGAACTCTCCATAAAACATTCCTGGGCACTGGGACCACCAAAGCAACTAAGGATTAGAATAATCATTGTAAAAAGATAACTGATGAGGCAAGACAGTAAGGAGATTAAATCATGCAGATATAATTCAGAGAAAAAACCCCTAAAAATATTAGCAGTCCCGCTTGTGGCTTTACAAAAATATTTTTCTTTTGTGTTCGAAAGAGACAGTATAGTTTCATCATGCCTATGGATTTATTCTCACTCTGCAGAGCACCCAACTGTCTCAACTGTGCAGAGCTAAAAATATGGACTCCCATCTTCTGAAAGGAGCCCATGAAGTCAAACTCCACATTGCACATAAACTATCACTGTATTGATTTTTGCTATTCTTACAGAAATTGTTATATTTCCCAAGAAATTATTTAATATTTATGGCTTTAAAAATAAATACTTTTTTTTTTTTTTTTTTTTTCAAATATCCATTAAAATACTTTGAGTAATTGTATGAGTACTCTGAGAGTAGAAGAATATATGTCTAAGCATGGACTGTTGAAAACAGATTATTTGCATAAATGCATCAAAACTAATTGTACTTATCCCTTGACTGCACTAATATAATACATTTGATTTATTACTTGTGTTACAATTTACCTGGTAAAAATCCAACTGTGCTTAGCATTGTACAAAGAGAAGATAAAACTTGCTGCTATCTATAACACAAAAGTCATAATCTAATAAGTCATAAGCATTGACGAATGAATGTGACTGCAAGAAACAACTAATGGAAAATTAGGTGAGTTTTAGTAAGAACTTGAATTTACATATACAGTAGAATTATTCATACACAGCTTTAAGTACACAAATTTAAATATTGAAATAAACATAATTACTAAGCATACTTTAACAACAACCCCTGAAACTTCTATGCTATTTGACATCAGCCAGGTGTCTTCTATGCAGAAAGAAGGCCCTGACACAGGGTCTTGCAGGAAGACAACCCCAGAGAAGTGGAAAATGCACACAGATTTGTGTTATCAGTGCTGAAAACCCTGGCAGCTATTCATGCACAGCTTCATTTAAAATGTGATAATGTTCCAAATAAAATTTAAATTAATTACCTGAAAGCTAGCGTCACTGCTGCTGAAATCAAGTTACCACTATTCCTAGACTCACAGCCAGGCACAGTAACTGGAAGCAAGGTGATAAACTGAGAGCACTTATACAAGGGCGATTTATGCAGGACTACAGAAGGCCTAGAACTGTGTATTTGACAGATGAAGAAGGAACCAAAAACAAAAAAGCCTAGGTGGGGTGTCAAGATCCCAAGATCCCAGTAGTTGCTCAGTTACAGATTTCAATGGATATGAAGCTTTTTCGTAGACGCATATAACGTATTGCAGAGCATGTAACTCCAAATTTGAGAAATGAGATGTGTTCCAACCCAGCATTTTATGTGTGTCTTCAGTGGTACAGAAGAACTGTCCTGGTTTGGGCCAGGACAGGGTTAGTTTTTTGCAGTAGCCAGGAGGGGGTGTGGCTACCAGGACACAGAGGTGTTGCTCTACCTCCTCAGGTCCTTGCTGAGGGTAGGAGGAAAGGGACTCGCTTCAGAGGAGAAGGTTCCTGAAGGCTGAGAAAATGTGGCAGGGGGAGATATCCAGTATTATTTATTGTCGTGTGTTTTCCTTGTGAATCGTTTCTTTCCTTATATATTTTGTTATTAATATTTTTGCTGTTACTGTCCTTTCTCTTAACTGGTTGCTGTTTCCAGTAGATTGTTCTTATCTCAACCCATGATCTTTGCCTTTTTTGCCTCCAGTGGGAGAAGGGGGACGGGAATCTGCCTGTGGTTTTAGAGGGAACACTAAATTCAAGAATACCATTCCTAAGCCATGACAATAACAAACTTCAGAAAATGCTGGAATGTTAGGGAAATGCAAAGCATTAACAGAAGCCATACAGAAACAGAGCACAGTTTAAGGGAATGTCACAGATTTTTAGATAAACAGGGAAAGGTTGAGAAAGATGCTGATTTTGCAGTCTTTCTACCCTTTCTTGGAGTCAGTGGAACTGTTACCTCATTTTGGGAGAAAGTCTTCATGCACTTGACTTATTCTGCAAAAGCATATCTAGGTCTATGCAATTCCCACTTAATACATCAGAGAGACATGAAGGGAGAACAGAATCATCCCTGCTGTTGCAATTTAGAGCTAACATGGCCTTGTCAGGAGAGGTACAACTTTTCTCTTAACTGTTTCTGCTCAGAATTTTAACCTGTACATACTTCTTAGAGGATCAATTATAATTTATACAGATTACTGTAGGCTACAGTTCCAGTCTCTCATACATCTGTACCTCCATCTATTATTCCTGCAACTTCGTTATTAACTTTAAACTATTTATTAACCTTCTTTAACATTTATCACCTTAAAAACTCCTGCTCACACATCCAAACCCCTCAGTGAAGTACAGTCCTCTGAAGCATTACTCTGACTTTCTTCAGTGACTCAGCCACTTGATAATTAGCAAAGTCCCTACCAAGATTGATCACCTCGAGTCTAATTAAATACTCAGTGTGAACATTTCCTGATTAAATTCAATTGCATTATGCAAAATTAACACCAAGCCCAGACACCTATTCTTCACTTGAGGAATCCATGCCAGCAGTACTCTCTTTTATAAGTTTATTTCATCCCAGATTCAGTTTTCAAGTTTTTAATTATAAAACTATTACTGTTTTTCATAACTCTAATACATAAAATATAGAAATGCTATCCTTCTGCAGGGTAAAATAACAAATAAGAGAGAATAACAGCTGAACATGAGAACACTCCCTCCTCCAAAATCAGTGAGGCTTAGGAGGATCACTTGCAGATTTCCCTCCTACTCAGAGGGACACCAGACTGTCACTCTCAACTACTTGCAAAGCACAGTCTACTGCATAAATTGATACTCCACACAGTTGAATTAATATAAAAGAAAAAAACCCACTGATTTTTTTGTACCCAAATTAAATCCTCTATTCAGAAAATAAGAAACTTTGAAATTTGGAGATACTGTCCCAGTGAACTGTGTCACAGCAATGTCCGCGTGAAATATGCAGATACAATGTTTTGAAAAGGACAGGGTACTGTAGAGACAAAAAGATCTAAAATCACGAAGAAAAATAAAGGCTAGAAAGCTCACAGTTCATACAATTCATACAGAAAAGCCACAGAAGTATTCAGAAAAGGAGCCAGGTAGCTTTTTTTTTGCAGTTCTAAACAAGTAAGATTACAGTAACATATAATGTTTTAGTGAAATTAAATTGCTTTGTGGAGCTATTTCTCTTCTGCTGTTTTGGTTGTTTTTAGTTCCTGGCTTTAGAGTCAGAGACACTTATTTTAGGACCTAGCAAGTAAGACATTGCTTTCTCTAGAATCAAGCCAGCATCCTACACCTTCACAACCTTTCTCCCAAATTCAGTTCACACTGCTCCTCCTAGGGCCACAGGATCCTTAAACATCCTGAAACAATCTTCAGCTCCAGCATAATTTTGTTGACATAAAAGAGAAATTAATGTCTGAACACAGCATCGCATTTAGATATCTTTACATTGAAAAGATGTTAGTTTATGATTTGGGAATGCTTGATTGAGTTTTGAAAAAATAGTCTTGAAAGTTATAAAAAAAAAAAAGCAAGAATCTACAAACAGACAAAAAGAATCAAACCCAAAGAAAGTAAAAAGACCCCAAAACTCTTGTTGCTCTTACGTGATCATTGTTCTACCTAAATAATACAAGCAGAGCTGTACATTATAAGGGGGAGTATAGGAAAAGAATGCATTTCACATCTCAATTGAAAGAAACGACCTTATATAAATGTTCTATCAGCCAGAAAACTAAATTTAGAGAGTAACTGAGGAACAAATAAATTAATTTCTGTTGCAAATGACCATTACAAAACCTGTTACTAACACTATTAAATGGGTTTTCACTGTATATCTTACAGTAAAGTAAAAGATGAATTTGAAGGGTGTTTTCAATTTGGTAAACAAACAAGTTTCATAATTTAGTCTCTGGATAAACTAGAACAAAGGAAGTTTCCTACCTATAAATGCAACTATGCTAAAACCTTCCTTAATGGTAATTTTGCAACACAATTATAATGTAGCAAACAGAACATTAAAAGGATTAGTAGTCACATGTAATGGTAACTTCACCGCCAACCATCAACTAAAGATGAAGTAAATAGCAAAAAGAAATATCAAAGATTGAATCATCTTAAGATTTCTAACACCATGAAAAGTGGACATCAAAACCAGCTAGGTCTGCAATGTTGTCCTAGTAACAAAGAGAGGCAGTGGAGTTTCTTGGCACTGTCTGGGTGTCACTGCCAAGTTTATTCAATATCACCAACACCATCGCTGGGGTAATGGTTTCAGCAGGAAACGCTGAGCACTGGAAACCAGAAGTTTGTCATCTTGCCTGGCTCACCAGAGCAGAGTGGACAGTCCCCTTAAAACCCCTGCTGCCCACCAGCTCCCAACCTTCTCTTTTGTGTACTTTTGCTATTAGTACTGCTGTTATTAGCATGTTTTTAGTAAATTATTTCAACTTATAATCTCATTTATGGTCCCTTCCTTACCAAAGGGAGCAGAGGAAAGGGAGTGCCTTACTTGGAGTTTAATTTCCCTGCAGGTGTTAAAACCAACACAAATGTTAATGGTTTCAGATTTTTATACTACCCAAATTAGTTTCATTCTTTTTAACTTGAAGTTGACTGCTCTTTTCTCTTTTACAGTATATCAGATGAAATAATCTTTTCCCATTCATGAAAGTTAGCAAATAAATCTGAACAATGGGGCACTGTATACCTGCCTATGACTGCAAATGTAGTATTTTAAGAAAATACCATTAAAACAATCTTAATATCAAGACGGTGAATTTACCTTATTTGACTAACACAATATTCAGCACAGCTCAATGAAGGTATTTTCAAGAATGCCTATCACTGGTTTCTGCACAAAATTTTGTGCTTGTCAGGGGGAAACAGAACCTTTCAGCTACATTTATGCTTGCTTAGATCCCAAGGGCATTTTTAGGCCTCCCTAATTAAGGCAATGCTTTACCAGTGTTCCTGCAGTTGCAGGTAATTGGCAATCACTAACAGCAGGGTTCTGATGAGGATTTACTTTGTTAAAATATAAAAAAAAAAGAAAAAACCAAACAAAAAGAAAAGAAGAGAAATCTGTTTATTTATTTTATTTATCTAAGCCTAATCCTACAAACAATGGTAATGAATTCCAATTTAGCTTAGATTCTACTAGGTGAGCTATTTTATCAGTCAGTTACATGAAAAATTCAAAGACCTAAGCCATTAAACAGGGATTTTTCATAGTTGCAAAATGCTGAATTTTAATAGTAAATGTTAAATTTTAAACAGCAGATTTATGGGGTTTTTACAAATACTGATAACACAGAGACAGAAGGGGGAAAAAACACAGGAGATGATTCATTTTTCCTGAAAACATAGAGATATATTAAATATTACATATGAGATAATAATCGTTACATATAACGTGATGTGGCATAGCCCTTCAAGTAACTCTTGCACAAAGTGGGGACCCCATCCTCACCGCCTGAGTCTTCCAGGCCTCTCTGCTTAGAAAAACAATTCAAAGAGGTGAGCTTCCAGCAGTGGATGATACTGAAGCAAGGACTGATTGGGAGAATTCATCTCATACAAATCAGTAGAACCTAGTGGGCTGAATGAGGGTGCTGAGAAAACTGGCTGATATACCTGCAAGACCTGTCAATATCATTTTTGAAAAGTCATGGAGATCAGGGAAAGTCCACAGCAGCTGGAGAAAGATAGGGGTTGCACCCACCTTGAAATGAGGGCAAAGGGATGATCCAAGGTTGTGGATAAGTGTGAGAGTAAAAGTGGGCTGCATAATTAGATGCACAGGATAGTGATTAATGCTCATCCCCTATCTGAAACTGGTGACAACTGGTGTAAAACAGGGGCCTCTTGTTTCAGTGTCTTTATCAATGACTTGGAGGAGTCAATAAAGGTGGGCTATCGAGATATTTTACTGAGGTTAATACTAGACTGATACAGTCATAAATTTTGACAAATTCTGAAATTTTCTGATTATAATCTGTATGTAGATATGTATGTGTCTTTCTGTGTACATACTCACATAAATAGTAGTTACCCCAAGAGCAAACTACCTAATGAAAAGCTTAATCATGTTGAATTCAGCTCTGATGAAACACCATTGGACTTGTACACCTTCTACCAAGGAGCTGGAAAATGTAAGAAAGCTCTTTAATACAAACAACTCTATAATAATAAACCCATAAACTGGTAGAATATCACTGTTGTTACATAAAGAAAAAACTCATTAAAAGGTATTTATTGCAGTCTTTTTATAGAAGTTCTTGCACATTTCTATAGGTCATATATGAACATACTCTTCCCTTCTATTTTTGTTTTTACAAATCATACCCTCTTCTCCTTTTTTTACCTCTTCTAAGTGTAGGAACCGTTCACTCAGTGAACATAAATGTCTCATGCAGCATTTCTGATTGATCAATACTAATAAATCTGGTTTTAATATCTAGTGTTACAATCTCATCTGCGTATTTGGTATACACTTCTCTAGTCATTAAAATGTCTTGAACATTAAATAAGCAAAACACAAGATGAATGATACAGCATTAAAATACTTCTGAAAATTTATCTATTCATTTAAAAATAAAAAAGGAAAAAAAAGAGATATGATTGAATGAAGTGTTTTCTAGAAATAATTATTCTTGTTTTGCTTGGTAAAAAAATATACACTTTATATAAAATATGCATACTATCAGATGGGCACCTAGGCTCTGTATCCACCTTTAACTACAACCTTTACTCTTTTAACAGTTTAGGACAATTAGACACATTATTTCCTGCATCAAATAATAGGCCAAGAAGCAATAAATATTAAAGTAAATGAAGTCTTTCTTCTGAGACTTAAATTTACTCCTGAATTCTCTACCCTTTCCCCCTGCAGTGGTGCAGGGAGACAGGGAATGGGGGTTATGGTCAGTTCATCAGATCTTGTCTCTGCTACCCCTACTCACACTCTTACTACTCTGTTTCAGTGTGCATCTTTGCAGAGAAGCCACCCCGATAGACCAGTCACCTCCTCTACCCCATTACCAAAACCTTGCCACACAAACCCAACACAGAGTTAAAAATACTTTACAATGAGAGACTAGTTTCTGAAAAAAATTCATCTAAAAAGTGAAAACTTTCTTCTGAATCTTCATGGTGGAACTGACAGATAGGCACCTGCCAAATTTTAGGAGTTTAAATATTGGCTCTTTCATCTTTACATGAAATTCAAAGTGTAAAGGTCAACAGAAACTCAAGAAGTACATTGATAAATTGAAGAGAAAGTTTAGGACTGAGACGAACTGTTAAGGGACCAGGAAAAATATTGCAAAGCCTTATACTTTATTTTAAAAGATTCATGGAGCTCCATCTTTAAAGTAATGGACAGGAGTCAAAGGCAAGGAAGTACAATCAAAAACCCCACTCATTATGTGAAAGAAAAATTCTATAAGGATCTTGGTACAGTACCTAGGAACTAAATATAAAAGCAAGGTACCATACATACTGCACTATCAAATGAATGTACTTTCTTGTTAATATTACATAGCAAGTTTGATGAAATGACCACAGTAGATCTTTCACCAGCTATGTTATAAATTAATTCCCTCTCCTCTCTTCTTTATTTTTTTAATTAAATTGCAGTACTGCTTAGAGAAGCTAATCACATTAGAGCAATTATGATAGCTGCTATGCAGACATAAAAAACACTATTTTTGATGTTTGCAAATTAACACAACAGAAAAAAGAGATTACAATGAAATATCTCTCTACCAAGTGGTTAAACAAAGATATGTGGCTGGTCGCCACTTTAGGGAGCTGAAAACAACCATACCTTTCTAAGCAATAACACCATTCTGTGTAGGTTTATGGAAAGAGTGCTATAACATAGCCAGAATCACAGAATAGTCTGTATAATTAAAAATCTCCAACAGATATGTTGAAGAGTATGTGAACAAAAGAGGCACTGTTTATTAGATCTTGTTGACCAGAATGGAAGTTCTCTGTGGTTTGAACTTAGCAATTCTGATCTTTTAACAAATAGAACACAGATAAGACACTGTAAAAGAAATACAGTAATTCTGTCACTTATTGTTAGAGACTGTAATGTTATCTAAAGATTTCAATAACCAGATCATAACACTTACAGAGAAGGGGAATATATGTAACTCCTTCCCTATGCTCACTGCTTAAACTGAAACTCCTTATTCTGGACACTTGTTTAATGAACACCATTTCTATAGAAATGATGCTCTGGCAAAAGTGTCTTATAGTCTTCCAGCAATTAAAGGGAGCTTATGAAAAGGAAGGAGAGTGACTTTTACATGTGCAGATAGTGATAAGACAGTAAGGAACAGTTTTAAACTAAAAGAGGAGAGATTTAGATTAGATGCTAGGAAGAAAAAAATCTTACTGTGAGGATGGTGAGGCAGTGGAAAACATTGTAACAAGAAGTTGTGGATGTCCCATTCTTGGAAGTATTCAAGGCCAGGTTGGATAGGGCCCTGAGCAAACAGATCTAGTGAGCAATATCCTCGCCATTGGTGAAGAGGTTGGAATTAGATGATCTTTAAGGTCCCTTCCAACCCAAGCCTTTCTACTGTTCTATGAAAATCAGCTTCAGTTAGCATACTCTCCTCTAAGTTCAGGGCATCCTGAAAAGGCATCATAGGTAATTTAACAAGCAGCACCTAAACTTACAAAATACAAATTCACAATATCCATCCAATGTACATACACTAATATAGTTTGCTGTTTTACAAATGATACTTTTGTAAATCCCAGATGTAATACTCTGATACTCTGAATTCCTAAGATAACATCCCCAAAAAAGCACAGCTAGTGGTCCTAACAGAAAAGTCTATGTTGTCAGAAACTAGTATGACAGCTTATTGTACTTGAATTTTTATGAAGATGGATTTAATTTAAACAGTACTAGATGAATCCTACTGTAATTCACAAGAAGAATTCCTTTGGAAGGGATTTTAAGTACCAGTGGCCGTGGCTACTCCTTTGAAAAGGATTCCATGAAAACCCAAAAATTTTAAGCAGTGGAGTTTTGTTTGGATATGCATTATTCAATTATCAAAAAAACTCCCTGAAGACTACAGACATTAGTTGAAAACCAAAATCAGTAGTAACATGGTACTTATGATAATCTACTCATTATCCAGAAAAATGAAGCACTAAGACCGTCATGACTAATTGCATTTTTGCACTGCACAATGTTTTTTGCCAAATCTCCTCTTACCACAGTTAAACTGGACAATTGGAATGCAAATTGAATTATCAGCTTACAAAAGGTGTACAAGGAAGAATCATACAAAGCAAATCAATTTGGGTGAAATGAGAGAAAACAACAACTCCATTCCAGTGGAAGAGCTGTCCTAAAGTAGAAGGTCAAGTAGTGCAGAGTCACAGACTGCTATTTCTTGCATTCCTCTACAGCCTGTAGTATTTGCTCCCTATTGGTTGTCAAATCCTCTGAGTAAGTTAGCATATTTAGATGCAGTCTGGTCTCCTCAGTTTAGCCTCGATCCCATTATGGCCAGAGAAATGACAAGCACCTGATGCATGAAAGGAATGGGATATGGATGGGATCAGAGCTATCTGTGGAAGTCTATCTCCTTTGTTGTGGTCATTTGGAGAACAATATCTTAAATACTCTTGCCTTCATTATTCAAAATCATGTATTTATTACTGTGTAAACAGTTTTTAATGCAAGTGAATATTTTAAAATACTAGTGGCCATAAATCACAATCTAGCTTACTTTTACATAACTGTAATTATATTCTAAGTTTCAGAGCCTTTGAAGCGTTTAGTCTTTTTTCAATATCAATGTATGCAAGCCATATGTATTAATTTTCAATACAGTTAGAAAACTTCCTCTGCTCTGCAGTACAGTGCAAGATATAACAGAAAAATTTAAAAAAATTAAAAAAAAATAAAAAAACCCCAAACTTTTTTAAAACAGAACTTCTAGAGCCAGGGCAACACACAGAATAAATGAGAGACAGATAAATGTACTGTGAAGTCAAATACTTCTATGAATTATTTTTGTATTGCTTATTCTAAGTATGTAATTGTATAATTACATACTTAGAATAAGCAAATATTTGGATAAGACCAAGGCAATTTAACATGTTTATTAACAGAAAAGGCGTACAAGTTTTCAGAGAGCAATAATGAGAGAAAGGATTTTTCAAACCAATCACAGATAAAATGTGTGAGATTTTGCTGGAAAAATGAAGCTGTAAAAGTTGATATCACTTTGGATGTATTACAAATAACGACATTTATGTTTGGATATTTTCTATGAGTTATTATAGAGTAGCATCTAAAATATCTATTGCAACCAAACAGTTCTTCCTGTGAAATGAAGTCATAAGAAATCCTACTCTGAAGCAGAATTTGATCTTTGACTTGGGAGTTCTACAACTGGGAGCTGAGTACTCTGATTTGTCAAACTGCTTTTGGGATTTTTAAGTAGTCAGAAAAAATATCATAAGTAAAAATGTCATTCCGTTAAGGTTAATAGCAAGTCTTTAATCTCGTTCTGTGATTCTATGATTTAAGAATTTCATCTGCAAGCACAAGGGTAGATTATTGCTTAACTTGATAATAAGATATCATACTTGCTTTAACAACTAAAGAAGTTTGCATTTCCTGCATATATGACTTCTCTTTTGCCCATGACAATGTTTCTTCAAGCATGGGCAAATGGAGTCTACCAATGAAAGTCTTCAGAGGTGGAAAATACAGATCTTCATTGCCTATTTGCATAGGCTTGCATACACCTCTGCAAGTTATATGACCCACCTGTCAGGCTGTATCCCATCTATTCTCACCCTACACTTTTATCTAAATAGCATTAATTACATGATTTGTCCTAGAAGAGATCTGATGTGGTGCATACAGGCAGCTGTAGGCAGCCTTTGCTTGGGTTGCTAGAATGGATGTTCTTAGCATATTCAAAACATCCAATAACCAACAACTGAAGTGCAAGGACTGGGTAATATTGTTTTTCAACTATTTTTAACACTGTCAAATAACAACAAATAGATTCTCTGTTTGTTTCCCTATAATCACAAAAAAAATGAATGGCAGATCAAGTTTTCAATCTGATGTGAAAAGGTGACTAACAGCTTCCCCTTGTTAACACAGAAAAACTATCTTTGTTTTCATCTAGATCAAGCTCTTGATAGAGCAGGATAAACTTGATAAGTGTTCTTCATTCTAAATTATTTCACTTCAAATTTTACTGCAAAACACTTGTACTTTACTGCCCTTATCTAGCTTGATCCTCATTTTCTGAACTTCTTGAAGGCCTGCACAAGCCTTGGGAACAACTCTGAGAGTGAAATTAAACTTATAGTTTTAATTGAGGTGTGAATCTGCTGAAATTATCTCCAGATCATTACCATTTATGCTGCTTAATTCTCAAAACACATGAAAACCAGAGTATTTTCTAATGAAACTAGATGGGCTTTAAATCATTCAAGGGTATTCCGTCCATGGGAAATACAACTCAGGACAATAAAATCATGCTTCCTATTTTACCAGCTTCACCCCAAAACTTTTAACTTTCTGAAGCATATCAGAAGGATTAATCACTTTTTATTTACAAGAAAATGCATCCTAAAAAGAGCCCTTCTCACAAGTAGTTTGATATCTATGGTGATATAAACCAGGGAAATGAGCCAAGTAGGTTGAACAGAAAACAACAAGAAAGGCAGCCACATACCCAGATGCTACTGCTGCTGCAGAAAAGCAGGGATTTTTAGTTCACCATCTGGAGTCTACTGCTGCCAAGCACATCTTGTGAGTAGTCAGTTGTACTAAATCTATTGCTGAGGCACATTACCCAAGATGGCACAGGATTACACAAAGATACTTCTCCAGTATCAGGAAGAAAGACTAACTGAAATTACATGTGTCAATCCAGTCTGGAGAAATCAGTCAGAAAAGATCTTTCCATATGCAAAATTGCAGCTTTAAAGTTTGGGCAAAGCTTTTAAAAAATGAAATATTACTTGGGTGAACAATGGAATATTTTTTTCAGCATTGTTTTGTATCTTTTTCTTTTGGAATATTTTCTTTCTTTTCAAGTATGGTCTATGTATATTATCAATACACAGCTTTGACATGTGGTCACATACCAGATGCAAATATTTTAAACTGTAAAGGGATACAAATAAAACAACAGAGGAAAATTATACCATAGTGTTTATATTCGATTCTCTTTCACTGTTGCAATTCTAGTTTACATGAGCACTAATCTGTATGAATTGAGTCAATCATCAAAAGCAATTTAAATAACACATAATTCATGCAGATACCAGATTATTCCATTACTTCTAATTCTACTAAGCTCAAGATCATATTCATAAAAATCTTGGAATTCTCAAGTATAATCAGTATGAAAATAATTCAGATGTGACAATCAGAGGACTGAAAAAGGCTGCTTTGTAAGCCTTAAGACATCATCTGCAGACGTGCAAACAGTAGGATTCTGTTTCAATTCTATTTTATTTTCTTGCACTGTATACTTTTCTAGTTGCTGACTTAAAACAGGATTATACAACTAGAAGAGATATCCCTACTCATAAAGCCCAGTCCCTTGACCTTCACTAAGCAGTAACATTCCTTCAGTAAAATCTCGGATTTTATCATCCTCTCAGTTGCAGGCACTGGCTTTATCCAAGAACAGCCATAAAAGTGTAGCATCATGAATATTCACACACATGCTGCTGGAATATTGATAGAAAGGCATTGTGGAAAATCACATCTACACAAGAGTGCAGTTAGCAAGTAAGAAAGTAAATAAATAAATATTGTTCTTGGCAACAAAAACTGTTAATATTTTTCTAAACTGTAAATGACAAGATCCTTGTCATAAGGGGCAGTGTGTGTTTATTCCCTCTGAGGGCAGACAGACTTTGATTTAGAGAGGAATTGATTGCTAGATTCTATTTAGAATCAAGGCTTCTTCTCCAGTATAATATGGACTGCAATGCACAGGTTATGGGACATAATAGAAATAACCCATTTTTATATTGTGGTTGGCTCACATTCTGCTGGTCCTGGACAATTCCTGATTGCATCACCATGTCTTGTCAGATGTTGTCAGTGGGTGAATGCCAAGCCTCCACTCACCCTCTTCCCCAGTTCCTGTCTGATCACGTGAAAGAAACAGATACAGATAATCTTGTGAGTCTCCAGCCTCAGATTCCTTTAATACCTCTCATGTATGGTGATCTGCACTTAAGCCCTTGCCAAACAATAAAGGCTTTCCGACAGTGCAGGTCTATGCCTTGGTGTCACATGGCTACTGTATTTAAATTGTTATAATGCTTGAATGTGGTTTCTAACGTCTTGAAGATTTGAGATCTGCCTTGCAGCTAACGCTCTGCAGCTTCACTTCCCCTTTCTTTCTGATATATATATATCTTAGAAAGATATAGATGTATAGATAGATATATATTCTGAAATGTATGTCTGATCCAAAATAGCTGATAATAGCTGATTTCTCCTTTAAATAGATCCCAGTAATGGTTCTTCACTGAACTTTCTGTGCATATTCTGTCTGTGAATCACTAGCGATGTAACATAGTAGGTTGTAGAATGTTTTTAAGTAAATGTTTCCCTCTAAGTTGTAGCATTATCAACCTTATCCAGAAAAGAAGTATAAATCTCTGTAAAGAAACAAAATGGAAAGACACTTCTGTCCAAAAAACTACCAAATAACTATAAATAATTATCTTTTTTACATAAATGCTTGAAGAGGAAGGTGAGACATTGGTTTGAAAAGTTTTCAAAAATTTCTAAGGACCAAAGAGATTCATCAGCTATATATTAATGAAAAATTACATCATCCTTTATTTCTTACATTTTGAATCTCAGCTAAGCTTTTTATATCCAGTTAAGATTTTTTTTCCTGAACCCAGCATGGATACTTGTGACTGGTCTACCAATGATTCAGAATTTTATGGATGTTCTCATGTATCATGAGGGAAGGAAGGGTCAGCACCATCAGTGATGACACTAGAGCATGCTTCCACTGAGAAGGACTTGGTAAGATATTGTTACTGATGTAATCTACTAGACAATTAACCAATTATGCAAAACTTTCAGTAGTGAATTTAGAAAACATAATCAACATTTTCTAAGGCATTCAGTATTCCCAGATTAAATGAAAATGTGTATTTCCATACTCTACTATCATAACATGATTTCAAAATGACTTGAATATTCACATCTTCTACCTTTTTGTCAAAGATAGTTTTACACCAGATTAACATGCAATGATTTGAACACACTTCTTTATTTCAATAAGATTGGCAGAGTTCTGTTGCAAATAAAGCTGTGAAGCCAAAGATCATTATACTCTGTCATAAAATTTGTCTGTGCTAGGAAGGATGGAACTTGGCTTTTTCTAGTATGTCAGTATCAATTACTGGTACCATTCAAGAAGGAAAGGACACAGCATTATATGAAGTTTATTAGACTAGAACCTGAGCAAGTTTTCTGCTATTTTCCAGACCTCTTAAAATAAGCATCATTATTCATTTCAAAGAATACAAAAATGAAAGGTTTACTTTATTCAAACAGTTTTCTTCCTAGCTGTGAAAATCTATATTGTATTTCTTCAGGAAAAGATCTTCTAATGAATGCTTCACAGCTCATTATAATGCATTTGTACACTGCAAGTTGGGGGGAAATTGATTTTTTGATAGTTCATTGTTTAGGCTGCTTTCTACTGACATGACTTCTAGTAAGTTTTATACAGAAAATGTAGGAAAGTCCAACTGTATATGTGAATCCACACTCTGAGTCACTGAATACCAGAATTTTCTTGGCTTTTGTGAGCACCCTAAAAGAAGGCATAAAAAGGTTTCTTTGTCTTCATGGCTTCACAATTACAAGCATGTTGATGGTGAGGATTATGAAGAGGATAAATTCAGGAAAATAGTCATAGGCTTTATGCTAAGATACTCAGAAATTACATCTTTCAGAATATCCGCTTTTTTCCCTGATATGTCATTGTTAATTCCAATTTAGGTGACAGCTAAGAAATAATCTTGGTGAGGTGCTGGTTTCAACTCAGTAGTCAAAGGAAAATATCTAACAAAGAGCCAAAATAAATTATTTGAACTCAGTCTGCAAGGCAGCAGTGCGTATCAGCATGTTACTAAAGGGCAGAGGATGCTGCACTCAATTGCAAAAAGCTTAGAATTTTTGAGGCAAGTAATTTACATTTAAAACCAAATAGACTGCTCAGTTTAGATTCTTTGCTCTTAAATAAGCTCCATTCTAAAGGGTCATATATGACCACAGACAGGCAGACATAGTAGATTTGGCTTTTTTTTCTATTGATAGAATTAAGGAATGACCTGGTAGCAGTAGGGAACAGAATCAATGCCATGGCATATTAAGGTGAGTTCACATTAAAGATTCACATTCAGCTAAAAGTATTTTGGGATTCATGACATAATTATAGTAAGTGCAGCCATAGAACCTGATAAACTTCCATTTCACTAAAGTAACAGAATAGAACTGACCGTATCCATTCTTCATATGTATCTTGTTACATATAATTTGAAAGAAAATGGATGCATTGGCTGATATAGGTGGACTTCTGGGATTCCCTATGGAGGAACATGAGATAAGACTGCAGTATAATTCTGTCAAGAGTACACCATAAGGTAAAAATTCACCCACACACTGCCAGACTCTCTAGGATGAATAAAGAAAATATTAAAAAAAAAGGTCTTGCAAAAAAAACCCCACAACGGACAGATAGTGGTTTCAGACTACAGTTTGGAAGTGCGGTGTTGAGACTTCCCACAGGGAGAAAAATAGTAAATCCAGATGTTTCAGGGGCTTTCATACCAGAAGTGTAAGTGTGGAGGATTTCACTGAAGAAATTTTTATTTAACCTTTGCTGAGCTCTCTCCACATTTGGATAGCAGCAGTGCAGCAGAAAAAGCATGGAGAGAAGCACTGAGCTTGAACTTCTGATTATTAAGCAAGATTTTGTATTTTTCTTGCTATGTACTGTCTGATTTAAGGAGACAGTGGTGTATTCTTCCAGCATTGCCATAATTAGCTTTCTTTGTCTTCATTTTTATATAAGGAAGAAAAGTAAGGAAAGACTGAAGGGAATGAAGTAAGATGACCTTATTGTAGCTGAAGGATTTTAGTTTCCATACTCCTGTGTATCCACTTGGTAAAGAAAGAAAAGCATTGCTCCGAAATAAACATTTTAGATTCTAGATTTGGTTATTTACTCTGCAATCTTTTTCATAATTCCATTAATTATGTGCAGTAAATCTGAGAAAACACAATGTCTTCATGCTGTAAACCTAAACCAAGACATGCAATCTCTGTTTTGTGAAATTTATCTCAAATTTTGTCATATCCCACATTCTTCTACCTGCTGCTATTGCTGTGATATTTTTTAGAAATAAAAACCAGAAGTATCACCAAGGTCAGCAGAAATTAAATTTACATTTCCCTTCCAAAGTGTCCTGATATTATTTCAAAAATTCAAATGTTTCAAAGTTCAAATGCTGTCTGGAAATGAAAGAAAAATTTCAGCTTTGAAAACTTCTTTCCACTTAATAAAACGTGATGTCTATGCATTTAAAAATGATGACACCCCCAAACTTAGCTCTTTCAATCAGTCCTGCCTTTTGCTACAGTTGGTGGGTATTTCTAACTATCATATAGAGGTTAACAGGGATAATTTGTCAATCTCTTTATTTCTATATTACACTAGGAGATGAAACAATTATCAGTCAGATCTAGAGTTCTCAGCTGTGTTATACTTGACAATGGCACCTTTATGCTCTCTAGGAAAACAATATTTATAATGGTTTAGTCCATTTTACATATTTACATTTTCCACTATTTCTTACTACTGTCTAATATTATTTTAAGGAATATATTTAAATATTCACATCTTTCAATGGTTCAACACTGCTTTACTGTAGGAATATCAGAAAAGAATGAAACAATCTGACAGTCAAAGTAATTACAGAAGTATGGAAAAAGTAGGGAAAGTATGGAAACATGTCCTTAAGGACTATTACTCATGGGATCTTGCTCACCAACTACTTAAAGAGCTGGAATGTTGCTCTTCTAAAGTTCAGGGTCTTGAGTTTGCCCCTTGCTGGGCTCAGACTCCTTGAGATCACAAACTCAACCGGGACATGGTTGCTACAACTCAGGCTTCCACCAGTCTTAACTCCTTTTTATGAGCTCATCCAGGACATTGGTGAGTACCAGGTCAAGTAGCACCTCACTTCTGGCTGATTTGTCTAATACCTGGACCAGAAAGGTGGCCTCTATGCACTCCAGGAGTCTCCTGGATTCCTTGCATCCTGCTGTATTGCTTTCCCAGCAGACATCCAGGTGGTCAAAACCCCCATCAGGATGAGAGCTTATGAGCGTGATGTTTGTTGTGTCTGATGCAAGAAGCCTCATCAACAGGCTTTCCCTGCTCAGGCACCCATAGCAGACCCCGAGAGAAGGGTGTCCCTCGGTGCTCCTGGCCTTCCCTTTCACGCGCAGGCCCTTAACCTGCTCACAGCGGTTACTCAGAGACAGCTCTTCACAACATATCCATTCCTTAACATAAACAGCAAGAGCTCTGCCCCTCCTTCCCGGCCTATTCCTCTGAAAAGCTTGTAGCCCTCACTGGCAGCGTTCCAGTTCTGTAACTCATCCTGCCATGTTTCTGTGAGAGCAATTAGGTCATAGATTTCCAATTGCATTATGTTTTCCAACTCCTCCTGCTTGTTACGCACACTGCAGGCATTGGTGTGAACTCATCAACAGCTACATAAAAGGAAAGCAATTATACGTAATTAAAATCAGTCAATTATACTGTGGCTGATGAGTGCCGCAAATGAGGGAAAAAAGTCAAAAAACCCACAAGCAATGCAATCTACTAAACTGAGGATCTAGGTATAGGTGTAGGTGACTATCTTTTGAGGTTTTTTTTCTATTACCTTTCCCTGCCTAGCCATTACCTTAACTAATTTCAAGTTACCTTGAAAGATGTTGCCTTTAAAGATAATAGCCAGCACTTAATGAAGTAAGATTTTTATTCACTTATTTAGAATACCAAATCTGACTGCAGAGTCTAAAGAAAATCTTAATGACAAAGAACAATTTTGTGTTAATCCTTCCAGTGTAAATTTATCCTTGCAATTTGTAGACTAGGTTAAATATATATCTTTCTTCCTAGGATTTACATGGTTCTATGGCATCCATTTTGATAAGAAATATAATATTAGTTATAAATAATTTCAGCATGCAGTGCATTTCCAATTCACAGTACTAAAATGAACAAATATGAAAGACTGCACCAAATTAATTTTTATTTCCAGCTCTGTATGTAATAAACTACCAGAAAGCAGGTTCTGTGAATATTCTACATGAGAATAAAATTGAACTGTGTACAAGTGTTGTGAAACAGACTAAATGGAAACCTAAGTTTTGCAAATTTTATCTATTCAACACTGAACACAGATCCATCCACAAGCAGCAACCAAATTTGTTACAGAATCAGGTGAAATATAAGTCAATATTATGCAGAGGCATTGCGTAAAAACTATTAAGCTGCACTGTCTGATATCACCGACATGATCAGGAATTTCTGCACACTGCTTGTTAGCTGTTTGACATGGTAGCAGTGCTGGTGGCTGGGCAACACAGATCCATGCTCCACATCCTAGCACCTGGAAACTCTAGATGGATTGTTCAGAAGTCCCAGATGAGTTCTCTCTAACTGCTTTAATGAGCAACTTTAATTGGCCAACTTAGGACCCCTTGATTCCATCTAGAAATTTAGAACTTAGAAATTCAAGCCAGAATTGTTGCTATGAATTCAAGCAAGAAATTGCTAGAATTTATGCATTTCTTCAGAAACATTTCACATACACAAAAAAAAAAAAAATTAGAAGGAAAAAGTCTTGATGAAATCTAGAAGATACAGAAACTTAATATTCTAAGAAATCTTCATTCAGAATTTTTCAACCAGTCAAAAACCACCAATGCTGCCTTGAAATGCTATTGAGAATTTCTACTTAAGGCAACAGCAGAATGTATAGTCTCTCTTATGAATACTGAATCATCAGCATTTGAAGAGAATTTCTAATTAACTGATACATTTGCATGATTTCAATGTCTGAGACTATCTTAATATATTTATTTTGTAGTGATATAAAAAACATTCCTCCTATATGATACTTTAGTTCCTTCTAAGTATGCATAGGGACCGAAAAATTTATATTGTTTCCATTCATTCCTATAACATGCCATAGGAAGTAGTTTTTGCCATAACTTGTATATGATATCATCTTGCTGGATTTGTTCAATTAAATGCCTAGTATCATATGGGCACCAAATATTTTGTCTTATCTTTCATAATCATTTAATAGCCACATGCATCTCTGTAGGGTGATACTGCAAATTGTTTGATGTATTCAAGATTTGTTTGGTAGCAAAAAAAATAAGGTTCATTCACTCAAGACTGAGTATTTTTTATGTTAATTTGTTTTCCTATGATCTGACCACAAGATGTTTTTATTCTACCTAAAATCCAAACCAGATCTTTTTCTGCAATTTGTTTTTAATATTCCTCTTAGTGTTTGATGTCGTAATTGCATCAGCCACAAATAAAGTCACCCATACAAAAACACACACACATACAAGATTATTTCTTTCATGATTTTAACAAGAGTGACTTACCCAGGAGTAATGAGGTAAATTGTACTGGCATTACAAAGACCCTTTTTTACTGCAGTTAAAACTAATGATCTAAACCTCAGAGCTGATAAAAACCTGGACCATCTGTTTCCTGCTAAAGCAACCTTAATATCAACACTTTCATGTTGCACAATCTCTACTAAATTCCTTGATTGGCAATCTGGATAATAATAACTTACACCACTACAGAAAAAACACTGTTTTATAACCCATTTATGTTCCCAATTTACCTATTTGTACTGATGTCATCTGAGTAACTATCATAAAACTTCTATTACGCATAGATTATATGCGAGGTTGGCTTCTAGTGGTGGATCACACTTTCTGTCTTCTGGTCAGGGTGACTGGCACTTACTGCAGGATTGACTCATCATTCAAATAGCACTGCAGTTTAACCTGAGTTTAACCTGAGACTGACAAACCTAAAAGGAAAAGAAAAGGTTCTTATTTAGGATTTGATACTTCCAGTTAGTCTGCAAGTGTCCCTTTTTTTTTTTTCCTTTCCCCTTCTCTTCTACCATTTGCAGTAGAATCGTGTGCAAGAGTATCATTTGACAAGGTAAAGAAGGGACAGGACGAATTCTATATATTTCTGTAAGAATAAGGATGAATCAAGCCAGAAAATATCATTCATTTCTACTTTAGAATTTTTCTTCTCATACATTTTTACAGAGTCATGTGTTTTTATAACACTACTAGCTAGAAGTGCAACATGATTTTCCAGTTCTAGTTAGAAAATAAATCTATGTTCTAACTCTCCTGCTGTGGGCAGGGACACCTTCCACTATAACAGGTTGCTCAAAGCCCCCGCACCAACCTGGCCTTTAAGGTCCCTTCCAACTCAAACTGTTCTCAGATTCCACCATGAATATTTCAAATATATTGTATTAAACTAACTTGTAGCTGACACTATTTAATATTCCAACTACAGAACAAAGAGGTGATTTAGCAAATCACACTTGATTAAAGTAATTGTTTCTATAATCAAAGGAACAGTTCTGTAGATGGAAGGGAGAGTACATGATGTAACTTATCTTGATTTTAACAACTTTTAGATCTTAGTAGCCAAAAAAGTATATGTGGACTGGATTAGTGAACTGTAAAATTAGTGGAAAATTGGCCAAACTATCAGAACAATCAGAACAGTTAAAAGCGAAACTTAAGAGAAGCAACACTGATAAGCAATCTCATATGACTAAGCAGCATATCCAAAGGGCATTAAAATCAATCAATCCCCAGATTTTTTTCTAGTAGCCATGACACTGAAAATCTGAAAGTCTAATATTCTGCTATTCTTCACATAGAATGATGTGTCAGTAATAAACTGGACTCTGTGAACAGTATGAGGAGATTTTGCACTTGTTCTTTCATTAGATCTAGAGTGTGCTAATGTACTTTCGGAGTTGTGCAGGGAGGCTATTAATTTGGACAGTATAATCAAGCCTTCTATGTTAGTAATTTAAATCTATGTAAATAAGTGTCTGAATGTATATAAAGTAGTGGCATATACTTCTGAAAGTAAAATACAGATGAAAATTTTCTTTGACAAAAAAAGCACCTTTTTCAAACATACAGCAAATAAAAATAATACTTGGATTTCAGTGGTATAATAGAGGCCACCTTACCTAGTTGGAATTTACATCCTGCTAGAGTTTGATTAATATTCTTGAGTACTTTGTGAATGTTCAGAAAAGTTAATCATTAGATCATTGAGGATGTTGATGGAGGAAGTCTGTAAAGAGCTCACAGAGAGGTTCATAAACTTGAAAAATTTCAATGGCCTGCAAGTGACAACAAACACTTCCTAGTTTTTAAATGTAATCCTTTCTTTCATATCCGGGTTTAAATGTAAGCAGAGAAAGCATCAACCACAGTAAAGAAAAATAAATATATCAAATACACATCATATAATCACTTAGCAAATAACACTTAATATTTTTGGATCAGCTGCTGTTCAGGCACAGCATAACAGTCTAATTGCAAATTCTTCCAATTTAAACAGGATGATAATTTTTAGGGATTTTAGGTGTACAGTTTTCAATGAATCAAGGTAAACACATCTAAGTGGATGTGGAAATGGTCTGTCAAATTGTGAAAAATCACAATGTGTGAAAATGTGCTTTTTGAAAGCAGATGTTTTTGTTTCAAAAGTAAAAATCACACAGCATTGCCATAAAAAGGGCAGTACTACCTCTCCGTAACAGTGATGCCTTGTGCATCACTATTTATGATTGTTTAATTGGAAGTAATTCTCCAACTTTATTAGGTAATTGCTGCATAAATTGCATATGCTGAAAAATTTTTACAGCAAAATCATTAAAAATATGAAACTCTCAGATCTTAGGGTATCCTCTTTCATTATATTAAGTTATTCAAAAATTTTAGGATCAAGTCATGTCATCCTTTTTACTGTTTAATGAAGCAAAGTTGACACTGCATATAATAAAAGAATTTCTATTAAAACATTTAGGTTAAAGTCCTTTCTGATCTTCCAACATCATTGAAATTTAGAACTTATAGTACTGAATTCTAATATTATAAAAGCTGAAAAATTTGATGGAAGACCTTGGAGTAAATTACAGATATCACAGAAAGTTTTAAAATCTGTTCATTAATTCAGTGTAGATTTTTGTAGAGTTCATGGAAAACATAAGAGCACAGTTCCATAAGTCTCCCTGAAGGTAACATTGGAGCAGCCAAAGAAATACATCCTATTACAACCATGTATAAAGAAATCAGTTGAATCTGTTATTCAATATTACAAATTATGTCTATGGGGAAAAATTTATTTTGCCACAGGGGAATGCAATGCTTCATCAAAAATTCTGAAGTAAATAAATTTCAACCAATGTTACAGCATTGAATTATTTTTAGCTTCTGAAGAAATTTCCTGGTCGTGTTCTATCTCTATCAATTATTGACTGAAAAATGCATATTCCATTGCATTGCACAGAATACATTTCTTATACTGCTGAACTTGTACAGACTTTTGAATACAAGCATACTCTTTTATACAAAGTTACAGACCCCACTTCAGATATTCCATTCCTGGGTAGTGCCAAACTAAAGCAACACCTCTGAAGAGAGACACAGATCCACCCCACTTGCTCCCTCTGCAGTCTCAGAATTCCTTGCTGTTCATAGGGAGCACTCAGTCTCTTCATAAAGGGTTGATCTCAAGTGCATCACTAGGCCTGGGTGGATAGAAGGATTCAAATAGAGCAGAATGAAGAGACTTTTTCATCCTAAGTCCCATGAAAGAGACTACTGCTCGTTCTGAAGCAGAATTGGTGTCCCAAAGCAGTTTTCAGAGTTGCAAGTGAGCATTCTAACTTCATAAAATAGCCCAAAAAAAGAGGAAACTACAGTGTTGTAAGGTGGCAGCTTTGAAACCTTACTCCTAGTAGAGAACAGTAAGCTATCTGTTCTCCTCTCTTTGCTGTAAAGCTTCTATTAAGTTTGCAATATCTTGCAAAACTTTAAAAATATATGTCCAGTAAAGAAAGGCATAAATTGCCAACCATAGTGACTGCAATTGCCACTGACTGTAATCAATGAGAATTTTTTTGTGATAGCCATGGACAAACCCTGTCATTATCCACAATTCTGTATTTTCACTTAAATCAGGGAGCACAAGGCACATATCAAGGTGTCTGTCAGACTCTCCCAAATCAAATGGCAGAGAATGGAAGAGGAAGGCATGAGACACTTGCAGTAGCAGCCAGCCTGGGCAACGGTGGCTGCATGCAGCACTGACTTACACTGGCTCAAGATGTGGTCTCACAAAATGAAATCTGCAGCAGCAGTTGCTGTTCTGTTTCTTTCTTTTTCTCTCCCAGACCTTTACCATTGGGAAAATGAACCGAGAAGGGCTAAAAGAAAAAAAATTATACATACACAAAAATGAAAACAGTAAAATTTCCTGATAGTTTCTTACTCTTCCTGATTCTGCACCCCAAAGAAAAAAACCAACAAAAAAACCAAAATAAAACCCAACAAACAAACAAACAAACCCAAAACAAACAAGGAACAAAATGTTAACATCAGAACTACAGCTAGTCTACTGTGTTGAAGGAAGAGGAATGTGTTGTGGAAGAAGGGAGAGAATATGTGAAAAGGCCTGCTTAAGATTTCCTGTCTTGGCACCAGGGTACAATGCAGAAGCTACATTACTCTTTTCAATAAAATCAAGGGAACAGAGGTTTACAAATGTCTAAGAAGTTATGACTCCACTAGCTTCAGACTGCAGTCCTGAAGGAAAAGTGACCTGATAAAACAGTCCACGACAGCGGAAAGGCAGTTCTGACACTGTCTCCCATCCCAACTGCAAGTGCTATCCAGATATTATGACAAGCACAATGGACTCATTAAAGTGGTAAGAGAATATGAGATAAGAGCTGAAGTGGTTGGTTTTTTTTACAGGACTGTGTTCATATATCCAAGCAAACACCTTAGGAGTAAATAATTGTGATCAGCGCGGTCTCTTCACCTATATACCTGTTCAAAACCATTAAGTCTGCATGTGCCTTCCCAGCAACAGAGAAATTATTTTAGCTTTGCCTGTAGCTTGTTACTGTGAAAGAAATGGTGGGTTGTGTTTTAAGAGGTATTTGGGGGACAGTGGGTTTTTTTTGAGTGCCTACAGCTATTAGCAGCTCATGAGCTGAGAGCCACGGCCACTACCAGAATAGACTACACATAGACAACTCACAAAGCAGCAAGTAAAATTTGTAAGCAATACTATATGAAGAATATCTCATTTAAAAAAAACAACAAACTAGAGATCATTTCAAATCTGAGAATTCCTTATAGTAAGCTTCTCTGTTCATGAAACTCGATAATGAAAAATTCTCACAAAGAAAATTGTGAAATGGAATTATATGTTCCATTGGTGTAAACCCAAGTATACCCCATTAACTCAGATATATTTTTTGTCATTATTCAGGTAACTTCAAAGTTTTCAAGTGATAAACTTTTCCAGTGAAAATAATAATTTATAAGATTACTGCAGAATACATTAGAAATATGCTGACTTCTAATTTAGAAAGATTTCTTCAGATGTATTGGAATGCATGATCAAACACTTTAAAGCTGCTGTATTACCTCCTTTGAACTTTGTCTCCTACATCCCATAATTGCAGTTTTAGTGCCAGACTACTGGATAGTTCTTAAAAATGGTGAAAAGTTTGTGTTTGTTTCAGTGGGAAACAAGAAAAGTTTATAAAATCACAAAATATTTTACCCAGTTTTCCTCACTTACTGAAATTCCTTTTTTCTCTAGATATTTCCAGTATTTCAAAGGAAGTTTCATATTGTATTTCACATGTATTTCCCTGATTGTAATCACTGCAGTGCACTGATTCTATGTCTACCCAGAAAACAGTTTCCATAGCAGCAGAAATGTGCCCATGACTTGGTGAAGTTTCTATTCAATATGATTATGTGATGGATCTTTATTCCTGCATTCCTTGCTGACACCTTCCAAATGCTCTTCTAGTCTTCTGACAACCTCAGCTTTCCATTCTTTTACTATAATCTCATTACTCTTTGTTTTTATTTGCTTTAAACTTAACGCTTGCTAAATGAAGTTGGATAGTCTTGGTCCCGAGGAATCAGAAAAGAACGTCAAGTTACAGTACAGTGTGAAAAACAATACACACAAATAGAAAAATATAAAATCAAAAATTAATTTGATTGAATTATTTTTCATATAATAAGTCTGGGAATTAAATAAGTTTTTTTTATGTGATGCAATATAAGGCTAAGTTTTTCAAAGAGTGAGATAGAGTAGCAATGGCACAGCAGAACTTCTGTGACCAACATGATGTGAAATCCAAATAAAAAGCATAAATCTGTTCTTTTAAAACTCATGTTACTTTTTATAGATTTGGTTTTCCTAGATGTTACTGTAAGAAATGCCCAGAGGACACCTGGTTGGTTGTAACCTGGTAAGAACCAGGTTCACAGCAACACAGGCAGCCTGAGGGAGTAACTTTCCTGACTCCCCAGTCACAGCTCACCTCTATCAGCTGTACTCCCCAGCAAACTGTGTTTTTATTTAATGGGTTATTTCAGTCATGTAGTGGTGCAAAAATTCAACTGTAATATTAAAATGGTGATGGACAGGAATTTCACAAGCCAGTGTTGCTGCTATATCTCTGATCTTGTGGCTCTCCCCCGTGTCTAACATTCTGATAATTTGGCAGGATCAATGAAGATATACAGAGATCATGTACAAGAGTTGATCATCTTCTCACCACCTTTCCTCCATGACATATGTAAAATATGAGAAGTAACTATCTGGAAATTAGAAGGAAAAGAAAAGAGACAAAATAATATCACTTATTAGCCCAGCTGGTATAGTTAAAGAGATAAACTCACATATTGAAACAAACTCAAACTGAAACAAAAGCAAGTCCAAATTGAATACCACTGTTTTGACTCTAACTTAATTACATTAATTGGCTAGGTAATGTGAAAGATAAGTGTGGTTGGCACCCATGCAGGGGAGAAGTTACTAGCAAAGGAATAACCTTTAGAGAAACAGTAATAGAGAGAGAAAGCTGGTTATTACCTACAGAAAATTAAGGGTCATCTGACATGGAGATGCAAGGAAAATTATAATATGTCATGAACCTGGTATTTTCACTGAGTTAATCTTTCCATGTTTTTATTGCTTCTAGCTTTACTTCCAAGACTTATTTGCTGAAGATATTTTGCAAGTTTCCATTGAAAATTAGGGAGCAGAAAAAAGGTCAGAAATAGAATAACCATTTTGGAAAAAACGTTTTCCCATTGTTCACTGAGATTTTCTGTTCTTTATTGTCCATACAAATTTATTTTGAAATATGGAGTGTCTGAGTATCTGATCTGACGAAAAAAATTTCCCTTTGATAACTATACAATGCATTTTACACTCTCTAGCACATATGTAAGAATGATACTAATTATAAAATAGATACAATATTCTCACTGCACAATGGGAGAATATATTTTTCTTACTGAAAAAATTCATTTTTTAATGACAAAATATTTTGCAGTATAAATTTAGCCAACTGACTGTTGAAGGACAAGGTACGTCATAAGCCATAGTCTATAAAGTTAAATTAAGATTGAGCTGCTGAAAGTACCTGTTCTTGTCTCACTTCAGCATTAAGAAGGTGGAGCATATAAAGAGCAGACGCTGAGTGATTTGAATTAAGAAGAGGTTTTTTTGATTACTTATATACATTGTTTTTGTCTTAATATGTTGATAAGAACAGCTATTCCAAAAGAGGATGTGCTAGTAGATTTTAAAACCACAACAGAATGCCTCAAATTGCCTGATTTTCAGTGTCCTCAAATCCCAGACATAACCATTTGGGCAAAAAGTAAAATAAAAAAAAATGGTCCTGTGTAAAGTGCTTAATATGCATCAATTTTCCCATAACTACAAAGGATTTTTCATCACCATGCTCATGCATTCCCGTAATGTGTTAATGAAGTACACAGTCAAAAGTGTGAAACTACTTCCATTAACAAGACGCTCTCCTAAGATGCTGGAAATTTCACAAGAAGAGAGCTATAGTCCTTTCTTGAACATGCATATTGTTCTTATTTGGATCATTGTGAAGGCTATTGAAATAAATATTGCTGATTTTGAGAAAGTAGTTTTACCTTTTCCAGCAAATACTTAATGTATGTCCAAAGCAGTAATACTGCATCACAATTTTAAAAATAATTATCATAAGCTAAATCATCAGGCATGAAATTAGCCATCTATGATAAAAAATTAATACTAAAAGGAGTTTTGTGCCATTCCATTATATTTATTGCCCTGGATTGTATACAAAATAGTAAATTTTTTGTTGTTCTATGTGAATCCTTTTTATTACCTAATTAGCTTTTTTATTTGTAAATCTGTCTGTGTAAACAAATAAACCTCTGAAACAATTAATATTTGTCACCACATCCAGATTTTTAACCTTTCTGAGACAGACAGGCTGACTGAATCCTTTGCAAAAGGTAACAGTCATTTCCTAGATGCTGATGTTCCCAGACCAGAAAAAAATTTTGGTTCCACTCATGTCAGGCATTCCTATAGCTTGTTACAAGAAAATCAATCATAAAATCACTATCAGGTCTATTCAGATTGCATTGATCTATTAATATTTTAATCTTTTTTGTTTATTAAATTTTACTTATGTTATAAACATATTCAGAAGACAGGTTTATTGACTCAGCTGAAACATATTTTCAACAGATTATTTCTCTAAGGATCAAGAAAAACCCTATTGCTGAGTCTGAGCAGCTCAGTTGGTACGTTTGTTGCATATGAAATCATATCTAAAGTTGTGATACTCCACACTTTAGTATGTTTAATTCACCTGCAGTTTCTCATAATCTCCCATAATTCTTAACTGATATGATGCTGAAATCATCATCTACTGACTAATTATTCTGTAGCAAAAGTGCATGAAAGAAAGTAGCTAGAGACAAATGTCTGTTAATAGCTCAATTCTAAAAAGCAAGAGTTTGGTTAAGTAACAGTATTCAAATGTTAAAAATCAGCAGGTAGATTATTGGGATAGAGAGAACAGTTATTTAAATTTTAAACGAAAATTGGATCTTTATTTGGATGAATGATTATTTTTCCTATGCAATTAAAAAAAAATAAATATAGTATTTCAAATAATAAATGTAATTCTAGCTAACTAATAGTTTAGCTCTCTTTACCCTTTTCTAAATTGTGCATTACAAATTGCTTCATTGAAATCAATTCTCAGTAGAGAGAATAACTTTCAATAAGAGTTTCTACCCTTCAAATGAAGAAAATAAAAATAGATGAGGAATAAATTATGACAGATGATATAATAGATCTTTAACAGCTGCAAAATTCTACAACAACTAACATTTCGGGCATTCTCTCGTGAGCCTTAGATTTTATTTAAGCCCATTATCATCAGATATTTGCTGAAAGGCAAAACACACACCTGATTTAAGCTGTTGACCTCCATGTCCACAGTCCCTGTTCACCATAATTTCAGAAATCTTTTGACCTCATACGGAATGCCAGGGGTCATCTTGCACAAACAGCATGAAATCAGATGTGCCACATTGTTCAGCATTTGTTCCTAACTTTTCCCTGGAAAACAGAGGGCTGTCAGCATCAATAATTCTGTGCTAATCCATCAACTTTTACCTATATTTTGTCTCACCAATTATACTCCTTAGAGCTTATTTAGCTACCTATACCCAGCTAATGAGTCTCAGATCAACAACTAGAAACTGCCAATGTAATTTGCATTGAAGAGATGGGTTTTTTTCCTTTTTCTCTCTTTTCTTCCTTTTCTTCTTTCATCTTCTCTCATTTTCAAGACTTGGCCTGTATTGCTCTGCCTTAGTATGACCCTGAAACCATTTCTTCCTAAAGACCTCTCTCTCCTGGTACTGTAATTTTTATAGTATCGTTATAGAGTTTAGAGACAGTTTTACTGTAAGTAAGAAATATTTCTAAAAGAATTCCAGCATCCAGCAATTGTGCTTATTTAATGTCACTATTACATCACAAAAGATCATAATCGTTAGAGGCCAAAAGCATTTCTAAATTAATATGAAATTTATAGCCCTCCATTAATTGAACAAAGTAATAAAGGGACAACTAATGAGTACCTACTAGATATTCCAAGCACTTTTAGCATACTTAAATATTTCAAGATACATTTAAAACTATAAATAACATAAAAATGAATGTACCATGTACTTTGTGCCTCTCTGCTAACACATACATGCTGCATCTGTAGTGACACTGTTAAAACTCACACCTGCATAAATAACACCTTGTTGGTATTGCTAAATATGCTAGAATTTATCTTCCAGTGATGTGAAAGGTAATCATAATTTTTAAGAATAGATTTATAGTTCCTCTAGCAAGGATTTTCAGAGAAAATAAACCAAGTGCCTATTTCCACTGAAAGGTAATAAAGTATATTCAGTATAGTTCCGCATGAATAAAATGCCAAAATCACTCTAAGAACCTAGTTTTACATATATTTCAGAGTACACCTCTGTCTCTGTAAAATTTGCATAGTCCTGTATACTTTAAAAAATGAGTAGAGGTGTTTGTTTTGTCCTGATTTTCATATCTTTTTTTTTTCTTTTCTTTCCTTTTTCTGTTGCTTCCTCTATCCACAATTTTTTCTTGACTTTCATTTCCTTTTCCTTTCCTTTCCAAAGCTATATATTAAAAAAGCTGGTTTCCATAATTAAGGTGGTTACTATCAGAAAAGCTTTTCTTAATGACAATGTTTATTTAAAGATAATGTATTACTGGAAAGAATAACAAAATCCAGGAAATAAAAAAAAAAAAATTAGATACTTGTACCAATTATCCAGGTGAGGTCTCAAAAGAGCAGAGTAGGGGAGGAGAATCACCTCCCTTTACCTGTTGGCCTCGTTTCTTTTCATGCAGCTCAGGATAATGTTGGCTCTCTGAGCTGCATCCTGATGGGTCATGTCAAACTTCTCATCCACCAGAATCCCCACATCCTTCTCAGGGCTGCTCTCATTCAAGCTGGTTTTCTAACAACTTTCATTTAGAACTAATAAATCATTAATATTTACAGCTAGGCAACTGCAAAGAGTACTAAAAAACAAACTCTGATTTTCAGAGTCCTTGTTCAATGATTTATTCAGAAGACTAGAATACTTCTTTGCAACGTATCATACCTGCTAGTGCTGTCACCATTTTAATTTTAGTGATCTAAAAACGATGTATTGTTTTTCATTTTTAAAACTTATTGCTGCCTGCATCTAATACATCTATTAGCTAAGAAAACTCTTTTACATGAAACATAAATGGCTTTTTTCTTTTTTTCAGTTTTTCCATCTCATAATCCTTTTTTAATCTCATAATTTTAGCATATTTGATTAGGCCTTTCTTCTGCCTCCTATTTCTTCTTCCCTTGACTATACATCCTCTCCTGTACACCCTTAAGCTTTCACTTTGCAGCATGAGGAAATTCAAATATATACAACCAATTCTGAAGTGTAGCTATATGAATAATTCCACTCACATAAAACTACATTAGTTAAAGCATTTTATTTCTTGGAGTTTCTGTCCTCATGCTCATCACTGCAATATGACTATGTTGCAGTAACATGCAAGTAATATCAGTTACATGGTGATAACCACACGGGGTGATTTGATAACCATGAGTGATAGTGATAAAGACAATGGATTGGGGGAAAAAAAGGAACAGAGTTAACCCTCAGTCCAAAGGAGGGGCACCAAGTTGATCAGAGGGAGGGAACACCTCCCCTACGAGGAAAAGCTGAGAGAACTGGAATTGTACAGCCTGGAAAAGAGAAGGCTTCTGGATGACCTAATTGCATCCTTCCGGTATCTGAACAGAACCTTTAGGAAAGATGGAGAGAAACTATTTACAGGAGTATGTAGTGAAAGAACAAAGGGAAATGGGTTCAAATTGAAGGGGAGTAGGTTTAGATTAAGTATTAGGGAAAACTCTTTCCTGTGAGGGTTGTGAGGCACTGGAACAGGTTGCCAAGAGAAGCTGTGAATGCCTCATCCCTGTTCAAGGCCGGGTTGGATGGGGCTTTGAGCAACCTGATCTAGTTGAATGTGCCCCTCCCCATGGCAGTGGGGTTGGAACTAGATAATCAGTGTCCCCTTCCAACCCAAACCATTCTATGTATGATAATTCTATGATTATTCATTTATAAAAGTGAAAAAAGGAAACCGTTTTTTTGTTATGTCATTACCTGAAGATTCATGAAGTTTTTGCTAACTTGTGTACTTTTAAGAGTTTGACAGACCTCAGAAGTCTGCTTTTATACTGGCATATAGGTTTGTTTTGCTTTCCAAGGAAATCTAATGAAAAACAGGAGAATGTTGGAGCACTCAATATAAAGACAATTTTTGTCAAATAAAAAAAGACTGACTGAAAATATGCAAGGATTTTCTGCTTTCACTTTACATTAAATTTGAATTGGAAAGGTTGTTTTTTTTCTTACATTGAGTGTTTTTTAGTTTCTAGGTAGTTTTGGAAAACAACCACCTCAGATATTAGTAATACTGCCACCATACCTCTAACCTGCTGTGTGTCGATCAGAGATTATGGCATTTTTCATTATTTTCAGCTGATAGTCAAGTAAAAACTGCCATTCTATTTAAAAAATATTGGAGGTGTGCTTTTCTTCAAATATTGTTAGTTTCAAAACTAACTGTGGAAAATATTCTAGCATTCTGTGATGATACTCCATTTCAAAGAGATTAATAATCTCCAATCACGTGGGCAAAGTCAATTAAAACACTCATTATATCATCTTCCTGTAGCTAGATCCAAAATATATTCAAATCTGAATGTATGGAGAAGCTTCTGGGTATCCTTGCTTGTACATTGATTTGATCAAGGGTCAGAGGGCAAACAACAGATGAATAGCAAAAGGCAGCCAGCATAAGAAGGGCTGTCTGTGATTCGCAGGGGTACCTGTACACACGTGGTGGCGGTTTACCGCGACACACGTGTGTGTTTCATACACACATGGAAACACAAGGCCTTGCATGCATACACCAGAATGGAATAGACCCCGAATGAATTCTAGGAAGATAGAGACAGCTGAAACATGCTTTTGCTTCTCTAAATTGTTGTCGTAAGCAGCAATTAAGAAATTTTAAAAAAGGAAATCTGCATGATCTCAGCTATAGTGGCCTCTTCCTTATAGATTTTGCAAAGGGACAGAGAGAGAGATCTCAGAATAAGCACAGAAATTACTCTAGGTATATGGATTAATTTTTCAGTAATTTGAAGTGAGTTTTATCCATTCTATTAAACTGAAAAAAGCATTTATAAAATAACATCTATAACATTTTCTTGACAAATTTATAGAAGTATAACACTGCTTTGCCTAAGGTATTATCTGAAGCCAAGGGCAAAAACTGAAACAACTGATCAATGTGTTCTATTCAAGACATTCTGCTGGGGTTTTTCTCAGAATTTATACAACCAATACAAACATAGTTAAAATTTTAAATGTGATGGAAAAAAAACTTTTTGAAATTCTAACTTAGAAAATATCCTAAATATATTCATAGTTATTTCAATAGCTTGCATAGTTCTTTTTACAATCTCTTCAGAATTTATCTTAAACTGTTTACAAAATTATATGAAAGCAGACATTGCTTGGAAATAGTTTAGTAAACTAAGTCACACTTTTATGACAGAGAGCAATAATTTACAGATCCAAATCCAGAATTTAGTTTGCCAAGATACCAGTTTAGTTTTGTTCTGCTGTGCTACAACACTTCTACTCAGCCTACCCCTTTATTTTCTTACCCATTTATAGGACGAAGTAAAGATTTTAAATCATTTCTAATTTCCTGGGATTAAGACTAAACCACTTAAATCTATTGACTAAATATGATCCTTAAATTCCTAGTTTGAGTGCACACTGTGATGTATTGAAATACAGAATACAAGCCACTGGCTTATCAATATGATGCGTAAACTGAGAATCATGTCCTCAGCCCTGCTTTCATAAAATCATAAGAATGGCCCTTCTAGGTGAGACCAAAAATCAACCCAAATATCTCATTTCCAATAGCACCAGACACACAAATATTAAAATAGAATATTTTAGAGATATAGTATCTATATTTTAGAATATATTCTCTATATTTTAGAATATAGAGACAGGATTTTTTTTTTTTGTACATTTTCCTTCCATGTGTTTACCCATTCATTTCTCAAACATGCAACAATTTTTTTTACCTTCCACAACATGTGGTGAAGTTCTCCACAGATTAACTACAGATGATGCTGTCAGAGTAACACTTTTCTCTAACTTCTCACAACTCCTCTCCATCCAAGTGGCAACCCACCGTAGAATGTTCCTTCTGTGGCCTGAACAGCTGTCTCTTCTCTGTAGCTCATGCTCAGCTGGCTTCTCCACTATACAGACACCTTTTCCTAACTGCCTTATTTTCCTGGGCTTGCTCTGGAATTGGTACTTCTAATTGTCACTAAATGAAAAGGCAGGTAAAAGACTTGGGTGCCTCACATACACCTCTATTGTACAATTACTGATGTTCACTATCCAGCCCAGTCACAGGAATTCTCTGTTTGTATACTTCACTGCTCCACCTTCGTGAGAATCAATACTTCCAGCACCATGCTTTGAGGTTTTAGAGCCTGCATGAGCATACTGTTCTTCAACACCCCTTATAGCAGAGTATTTATTTATTTAGTTGTTATTTTCCAGAGTCCACCCAGCATACTATGAGTAGGTACGACACACAAAAAATACTGTGCTCAGTAAGGAAATATTTCACATAGAATGGATCCAGAGGGTGTCTTACAACACCAACAGGCATAAAGCTGTGTAGGATGGTATTTTTCAAATAACATACATGCTGTCAAGGTTGACTTCAAATTACTTTTGAAAACCCAGCCATTAACTGCTCACCTGACACTTGAATATTTTAGATTGCATGTATAAAAATAATACCAAGTGTTAAAGCATACAAAAATACCACACAGAACTGTGAAAAAGTTTATAGAAATATTTCTAATCACATTCAACAGAGTACACTACCAGGTAGTGAGAGGTTTTAATACCCAGTAAACTACAAAGTTGCCAAGTAAGATTCTGGAAATGTTCTCTGAAATACAGAAAGATTACTTGATGTAAAATAATTATTTAGGAATATCTTTGTGTGTGTGTGTAAGTTTATACACTGTGAGCTTACGGAATATTCAGTAATACTCTACTAATAAATTTCAGTTAACTAGAAAAGAGTATCGTGACATATTTATTTATATGACTGGAATAGTTAGATCAGCTCCTGAGATCTTCTGTCAACAAATAGTAGTAGTCTGCAGAATAATTCAGCTGAGCTTATACCTTTGAGAACCTGTGATTATACTATATCCTACTATACTTATTTTCATTTTGATTGAAGCAGTGGTTTAAGTGTGTTCAAAATTTTTAAGAATGTTTAAGAATTATCAGGTGTTTTATTGTATTTTGACTTTACATGTGACTCAGGTTTCACCGGAACCTTAGGATATCTGAAGTAATTTTATTCACACACACACCATGAATCCAAAATCCTTTAATGTTTCCCTTCAGACTACAAAAACTATATTTTTATTTGTACAGTAATAAATGCCTTTATCTGCCGCTGAATTTTATTTTCTTGAAAGTAAATGCTTTGTTAACCTTCAGCAAGCTCCAGGTTACAGCTTTATTGAATCTTAAACCAGAAATATAACAGTCCTTTGACAGTTAGACGAAAGGAGAGATAACAATTCATAACAGGATATTTATTTTTCCACAGTTGATATTAAGAACTGCAGGCCAGAACACTCCTGCTTAATATCAAAAGTGACGTGAGAGTTTATAGAAAGCATATTCCCCCAAAGTTTTATATCTGCCACAGACTTCATGTTGCCATACTCTTTGGCCTTTTCTCCTGTCCAACAGGGCCTGCTTAGGCACCACAAGAGTGTGAACTTTTTACAATCATGACAAAAGGATTTCCACAATAGCATCCTGAAGATAGGGTTTAATTTAAATCATTTTGCAAATCATTTATGAAATTTAAAAGTAAGAGCAAGATAACATAGAACTAAGCTTAAAAATCAACCCTCTCCCTTTATAGTTAGCATTTTAATTATTCAAGAACCAAAGAAACCATTAAAACCATCAGGAAATTCAAATGTAAATAGTTTGCATTCCTCTTGAGAAAAAATAATTTTGGGTGTTTATACATACATAAGTTTATCTCAATCAGTGAGACCAAATCTACAGTCAAATTTCCTTTTATTATTGTTTGCATCATACATTTTTATTTTAATTTGACTGCTGTAAAAAAAATGCACACATTTTTTAATAGTGATTATCATCTTTTGGTAAATAAATAAAAGTGCTAGAGTATGTGACAGAAACTATTTAAAATAAGTGTGTTTCAGATTGCTTGTTCATCCAATAAAGCTAACACAGATATTTGTCTCCTCTGTTACTTCCATGTAGTATGACCAGACCCAGAAAGATGACTTATATGAGTTGTATATTCCTGAACACAAAGAAGGAAATGTGAAAGAGCTCAGTCTCTAAAAGATGTCATAGGAGAATTATTTGAAGACAACCAAGTATATATATTTTTAATTTCTATCTTTCCATCTTTCATCCACCTTTAGTATTAAAATAGCATCTCAACTGAGCAGAGTAGGATACCAATTTTGTTTTTCATTCTATAAAAAGAATTGCTTTTAAATTTTTGACTTGTGCCATCCCAGTATATGACAAGAAGGATGTGTTGAAATTTGAACTAGTCAATGTTAATATGTATTAATTCCTATTGTATTTTTATTATACTTATTTCACTTTTTGTTTTTTGTTGATGTAGACAGAAATCTGTTACCTGCTTGCACATCCTTGCTTTTATAAACCTGAGCCATGACGATAATATGAAAAGTAAACACAGTAATTAGAAATTTCTCTTTGGGAAAACATTTCTTGATGTTACTCTACTGTATAAACAGATGTCAATGAGGTGAGAGGAAAGGAAGATCTATAATTAAAAAAATTGTACAGATTGTGATTTTGCTTCACAAAAATGCGCATTTCATTATTAGAGACATAAAAATATGGATCTGGGCTTTTTTGGTTTTTTTTTTTTTGGTAAGGTGCAATAAGTTCAAAACTCTTAAGATCCTGCATAAGGCTGTTCACAATTTGGTGTACTTAACTGAATGTCACAGTAAAATGGTGAGGACTACATTATTGTCTGATGGACACTGGTGTGACAGAGAGGGTATGCAAAGTGATGCCTGAATAACAAATCATTGGACAAGCTCCAATAGACCAGGCTTTCCGAGAAAAGGCAGCCAAATTTATATTATGATTAAGAGGTTTAGGACTGTGTATTAACTTTTTGTGGTATTTCCACTACTTCTACATTGCCTCTGGCAATATCATTTATAATCTGCTTTTATTGGATTTCTAGTTTTTTATTCCTTGATTGGCACCTAGCAGTACAATAGTAAAATATGTTTGTCAGGCATAAATAAGATACCCCCATCAGTGTTGCATCTTTTAGGTAAAAGTCTTGAAAATTTTTCTTCTCATTTGCCACAGGACAGACAAACACCTTATTCACACTTTTTATTAAAAAAAAAATGTCCTTGCTTCTGCATCAGTGAAACATTTGATTCATCATTTAATCCTGTCTGGGATTCCAACCAAACATTTAATACCCTTCTTATAAGAAATAAGAGGAAATACTCTGCCATGTAAGACATTTATCACTATGTATTCTGTCTTATCTTCCTGTTTCTTTTTTATTATAATTCCTAAATAAGGTAGGTCTAATTTAGGCTAGATTTACATAAATACATTCTGCTCCTTTACAAAGACTTGTATTTATTTCAAGATGGAAGATTCGTACAAATAAAAGCAGGATTCCAAGCAGAGAATGTAATTTTTTATTGCACTCTATACTCGGATAAGTCATCCCAATAACAGAAAGGAAATAAGAATGACACATTTCATTATTCATACAGACTGTTGGTGCTTTTAAGCAACTAAAGTTTGTTCAAGTGGTTTGTATCTCTCTAATCACTGCTAAATAAACTTACAAAATATTACTTCTTGGCCTGAACTATAAAATTAACTCAGTCTGATTTAGTCACTCCACTTGAGACAAACATGCTGATGCATTAGCCTTCTTTTCTTTCCATGACTTTCTGTTGATTATTTTAATGAACTCTAGTATACAAAATTAATTTTTCCCTTCTTTTTCCCCCTCATTAAAAATGACTGCACATCAAAAACATTCTTCAAATATCTGCTATTCAAGCTATGCACTTGGACAAATATAAGTATCAGAACTATCTCACTCAATAAACCTTTAAGAATTCAAAGTTAAATTTATATAATATTATCTTGAAAATCTCATTTTCTACAAACACCAATGTCATGCTAGAATACACATGGAAAGCAAACAGAGAACCTATAATGGAAATTAAGTTAATTCCATTTTCATCAAAGCAAATATTTGAAAAAAATTCTGAGACACTTGTTCCAGCCTATTTACACAGTGAATGATTAAGAATAAGCTATCTAGTAAACACTGTTCACTCAGCTTAAACACATGATTATTTAATAGAAGGCAAACATCCCCAAACTGAATATATATATATATATATATATATATATACACACACACACATATGTATATACACATATTTATCTAACCTGTCACATGAATTTAAGCTGTTGTTGCTCTCTTCTGTACATTCTATAGCCATGGTCTGGGTCTTTTTTTTGAATTTTAGGACCCTTATAAGAGGTTGCACCAGTCATGGTTTAATGCACAATCAGAATCACTCCAGTGAATGGTAGAAGATGTATTCATCCACATGTTGAAACACGAGGCAAGCTACCTTTGAAATACTGGTCAGCTCACATGGCATAAAGGTACAAGTGATGTCTGTGTCCCTTAAGCTGATTCTAAGTCAGTCCTGACACTTAATGAAACAAATCTAAAGCAATGAGACAAACAAGCAAGAAGTGACCTTGGAAAGGCAAATGCCTCTTTATGTTCTCAATGCATGTCTACAAAGAAAACATTTTTTATAGGCAGTTTTCCCTAGGAAGTCAAAACCTGGATACTACAGTACAATTTTCCAAAGCCACTGTAAGGTCAGGTTGAAGTTGCTTAAACAATTGTACAAATAGATTAATTTTTTTTACAGCTAATTAAATCACATTTTTACAAGACTGTATAGGGTGCAACACATTTATTTAATTTTTCTATTGGGAACTTTACTGGTACTATGCCATTAAATCTGAATGACCAAACAAATTTAAAAAGGAAAAATTAATTTTATCCCATTCTTTCTTCTTCAGAGATCATCTGTAAAAACAAACCCCCAAATGTACAGATGTATGTCTCAGAAACAAAATAAATAATTTAAGATCTGCATTCAGCCACACGGAATCAATAATGTAACCTGAACATTAAAGCAAGGGAGTTAATGTTTGCTGAGAAGTGCTACTAAATAGGTTTTAAACACACCTTCTTACTTTTTACTGAAAGATATCTTTCCATGAGGTGCCCAGTACTGTAAAATACCTAACCAAATATGATTAACAGTGGCTTGAATGTTCATGCAAGCTGTTGCCTTACGTATCACAAAATCGACTTATCAAATTAGTCACCTGACTAAACTTATCAGATTAGTCACCTTTCCACTGTGACACAACAGATTTTATATTAATTACTGTACAATCAAGTAAACTTACACCATACTTGCACTGACACTGATTTTTTTCCTCCCCACAAAGGCTAGGAAAGGCAGTATAAAATACAGGAGGGACATATACAAGATGAGATAAAAAAGTGATTTAGAGGAATGGTACTAGAAATACTTAAAATGAGTTCTTCACTGTGCCCAGGACAGCAAATATGTGAAATGCTCAAAAGAGAGTATAAATAAGAATGAATTAGTTCATTCCTACCTACTGTACTGAAAATGAAAGCGGATACAAGTTTTACAAAATACTCTCCAGCTCTATAAAGTTGTGCTTTTACATGAATGTTAAAAAATGGGATATAAAAGTCCAAGCAAAATTAACACATAGCAAAATTAATTTGCTGACATTCTATGAGTAAGTTTTTGAATTATTCATGGAGCTGACAGGCTCATTCAAGAAACTGAAATTTCTGATTTCCAGTGCACCATAATGATATGAGAACATAGTTAAATAAATAAAACTTTGTGCATACATGAATACATGTGTATGTGCAGTCAGTTGGCTTCTAATACTCATTTTAGCTGGCTGAAGATTTTCTAAACATTTTTTCAAATCATGTATAAGTCAAATCTTGAAAAGAATTATAAATCAATGCAGAAAATATTCCTGAGGAATACACAGCTATTTCATTGGAATTTTCAATAAAATTTGGTACAAGGATGGTATGTAATATTCGAGGTTAAGAAATAGTAAGACAGATGTCACGTATCTATTAAAAAGAAATGTCAGAAATCAGAAGGACTAACAACCTATTGGTAAAACACTTATCTGGAACACAATGTACGTTGGAGACAATTTGAACCTTGGTCTCTCATATCTTGACTAAGTCTCTTAATCACTAATAAGTAATGATATTGCCTGCTCTGGACTGGAACTTTGTCACTACAAAAATCAAACAAAAAGGAAACAAGAGCTTTCTTTCATTCATCCCAAAACCGAACATCATGTCCTTGAAAGCTAAAACACTGATGGATCTAGAGAAATAGTTTTCTACCTAGTTAATAGATAAAAAGTTTTAAAAATGAGAAAATTTACAGTTTTAAATAAATTATTGACAATAAATTATTGCCATTGAAGTAAATTAAATCTGCAGATGTGACAGAATTTATTAAATGTACAACTGCTGCTATTCATATTTATTCAAAACCTAATAAAAAACTACTGACTTTGTCAAATGAAAGAAGTTTTCTGTTTGCCAAACAGCAAAATTATTTATGAGATAAGAACATTACAGAACTTCATAAATTTGAAATGCCAATCTGCTACAAATTGGATGTGTTTCAAAGATTATCTAAGAAATGGGAAAGATCCTTGCCTTAGTTCTAGTTGAAATTGTATTAGTTGTTATGGGAAAACGCTATCATCATCACCTAGATCAGCAGAACCAGCTGAAATGATAACCAAATACTGTTTTGACCATCAAATGAAGACATACGTGTGGCCAAAGAATCTTAGAAACCTAACTGTTCATATCACTATCATGCTTGTTGAGAAATGGAAAATGAGTGTTACAGAATAGTTTCACAAATAAATTTTGTTTTTCTTCAGTATACCAAGACAGTTTGGTCTGCATCTAGATTAAAGCATTGAACACAGCTGCTTTATTTCTGTACCACTAAAACATTAGGTATCAAATTATAAATTTAATGGAAAAATTGTACTTTTAAAGAAATGATGTGTGTTGCCACTATCTTGGATATTAAGATCAGAAATATGTGTGTGTCCCAACACAGAAAGTCAAATATTTGGAAGATTTCCACTTTCTTGCCCATCAACCAAAACCCGGGACAATATATTGTGTTTACTGGTCTCTATAAGTAAATTTAATATAATGTTATAATTCAGATTTAAATTTTTGGAGATCTGAGAGTTTCCAATTGTAAAAAAAATTGAAACTTGTAAAGGAATATAGGGATAATCTGTAATGATGCAAACAGGGAGAAATTAATGGTTGCATATTTCTGCCTTATTATGCTGTCACATAACAAAGAAATCATATTATTACCACAGCCCTAGGGTACATCACCGTGTCCCGCAGCCATAGGGAGGAGGAGAGAAGATCCAGCAGGCAGGAATTGTGCAGCAAGATTGATTCATTTAATTATTTTACAAACTCTTTTATAGACTTTTTCCTTCAGAGTCTAATTGAACAAGGATCAGCCACCCCTTGGGGGTGATTGGCTAAAATCCTAAAGCATCCATTGTCAAAATATTTTTCTACTGTACCATAAACAAGACTTTTCAAGGCTGCACATGTTTGGTTGTTTACAGAACTCTGCTACCTCTTCTGTGAGAGAGAAAAGTCTCTCACGGACTTAGAAAATAGCAAGAAAGTCCTTGCTAGCAGCATTTTTGTATCTACATCATGTTCACTTGGCTTGTGTATATTCAGGCAGACATTCCACGTGCAAAGTACCTGCTCTCCATACAATGTGAATCCAGAGCTAGGCAGCCAGCAATGAGAGTATGCTCAGCTGGGGACATGAAGCACATGTGTTCTAGCCAGGAGATTCTTTACACCAGGAGATGCTCTTTACACTCTGCTTATGTCTGAAGCTAAAGCACTGTTCAAATTCCCTGGAGAAATGTGTCTCTACCCAGATGATAAGTTGTCTGGTTCCTGATCTTAAAAGTAATTCCCATGGTAGTACTGGCAAGAGGAGTTTAACATGGATCAATACAGACAACATTGTGTGATGACAGCAGTCAAAACAGCTTGCAACACTTCAAGTGACTACAGCAAGAGAAAACATCTGAAGTAGGTGTCTGCATTCTTACAGGGGGCCACAAAATGTCTTTTCATATATGGGTTCCTAGGGGTAATTAGAATATGAAGACACACAAAACCAGATGTACAACCAAAACCAGTAAAACAGCTTGGTGGTATGTGGCTGTCACAGGGCACAAAAAGAGATCTAAGAATTAAAGGGGTTTACATGAGCATTTTTTTCTAACATTACCATTTTTTCAGCTTTAGTAAACTCCAGACTTTGATGTAATGTAATAAGCATGTATAAATGAACTGTTATTAAATGCTTCCCCCACCAAGAGCTGGACTTATGTTTCTGTGCTGATTGCTCCATGTTATTTCACAATGCCACATGTCATGCCACAACAATAAGAGCAATACTTTCAATTTCCTTTTTTAAAGCTAATTTGAAATACATAAGGAAAATTTTCAGTCACATATTGCTACACATATCTCTTTTATAAAGTAATTAATCAGATTGACAGTGTCAACATACTCTATTCATTAACAGCTATAAGAATAAATTATATAAAATTATAGCTCTGTTGAGGTTAGAATAACTAAAAGATGACACACAAAAAAAATTGTATCAGACAATAATGCTCAAGTGATTAGATCTTTAAATAAAAATCAGCTAATTACCTACACTGTAGTCTATGTAAACACAGGATGATAAGAACGTAGGCCCAATAAAAAAATATTTCTTTCCTCACAAGCCTTTAAAATTCCCATATATTACATATGTGAAATAACCAGGATGTTATAAACACAAAGCAATTAATATTTTAACCTGTGGCTCTGGTACCAAGTCATGACTTGAGTTTCCCATCCTTCCTGAAATCCCTAGGATAGTAATTGTACTGGTAGAAAAAAAGTAACTAACAGCTTTGAGCTTCATTGAGCACGTATAACACAGACTAAGAGAGAGGTAACTACATCCTGATGGAAGGTGAAAGACAGTTTCCATGGGGTAGCCTGTGAACCATGCCAAGGTTAGTACAAGGAAAGGAAATTATAAATATTCCATGAAACTCAAGTACCCTAAGACAATTATTTTATATACTCATGAAACTTACAGATTTTTCCAAGATATTTTGCATGTCTCCTTTAAAAATCAGACCTTCAAGGTCATCCAGTCTAAACATAAACCCAGTGCCACCACAACCACCCCTAAACCATATCCCCAAGTGCCACATACAGATGCTCTTTGAACACCTCCAGGGATGATGATGTCACACCTTGCCTGGGCAACTTATTTCAATGCTTAACTACTTTCTCAGTGAAAATAAAAAAAAAAAAAAATCTAATATCTAATCTGAACCTCACCTGTCACAGCTTAAGGCCATTTCTTGTCATCCTTTCATTTGAGACATGGCAGAAGAAAACAACCCCCACCTCACTACAACCTCCTTTCAGGCAGTTGTAGAGAGCAACAAGCCTCCTCTTCTCCAGGCTAAACATCCACAGCTCCCTCAGCCACTCCACATAAGACATGTTTTCTAGACCATTTGCCAATTCTGTTGCCTGTCTCTGGACATGCTCCAACACCTCAGTCCTTTTAGAAGTGAGGGGCCCAAAATTGAACACAGTACTTGAGGTGTGACCTCACCAGTGACAAGTACAGAGGGATAATCATATCCCAAGTCCTGCTGGCCACACTGTTCTTGATACAGGCCAAGATGCCATTGGCCTTCTTGGCCACATCTTTCTAAAAAGATAATTGAACAGTGAGGTAACAGAGCTTGACTAGATATTAAAGGGCAGTAAGACTAAACTACCAGTGCGAAAATATCTTTCAAAAATTATTACTACATCTATGATTCCTCCATCTAATATTTCTGCTACACAGATATTAATTTTAGTTTTGCTCATCTGATACATATTATATATCAGGGCAGTTATTTGTAACTTGTATTTACCTTTCAAGTTTCTTACCTTGTACGCCAGAAGAGATTGTATCCCTGAATATTTCTCCATGTTTCCTAGTCATACTACATAACCTGGTAAGAGGACATTTGCACAGCTTGCCTGTACTATGTTTTTACACAACTGCAAATAAACCATTTTTTAAAAAAGTACTTCTTTGATAAGCTATTCAACATTTGTCCAAAAGAAAAATTCACATTAGTTGCCTATCTTACTGAGATGAGTGCCTTACAGGAGACCCATTTCTCCTCTCTGAGTATAAGGGAGCATGGGAAAACTAGCTCAGATTCAGAATGTGACTTTTATGTGCAAGGTCAGCATATTCAGAAAACTTTTCCAACTAGAAACTTGATTGCAGAAAGGCTTTTATTATGCCAAATTGTCAGTGGCTGTAGCTTTACAGTTAAAAATAGAAAGTCAACAGCTAATACAAATTAACAGTGTTGCAATTGTCAGACAGCAATGACAAACAAACCATGACCTGGCTCTTCATGACCCCTTGAAGTGCTGCCATTACTATTGTCTTTATAGAAAGCTCAACATTGGCTTATGCTAAAACGGGAAATAATTTAAAATAATGTCAAAATGTCAAAGCAGTCCAATTTCGGCAATTATTTTTATCATGGTTATATTCCTCTTTTGAGCAAACACTCTTTAGGTTTCTAGCTGCACTTCTGATTTCCTATCACCGTCCAGTTATACAAACAAAATTTCTTAGTTTATATCCATCTGTAAATATACACACGCACATGGAAGAAATGCATATATATTTCAAAGCGATTGCCTTTTTAAATACATGATCTTTAGGTTCATAAACTGAATTATTTTACTCTCAAACATCTGCCCCTAAGAATGTGACTCTTTCAGACTTAATACAAATTTCCCACTCATGCTCAGATGTGCATGTGAGGACATATGCATGAAGATGTTACTCAGCTTTTAACATGACAATTTTCTAGCAATCAATTTTTGAATGCGTACAGAGATTCCAATGTGAATACTAACTACTCAAAATAGAAGACTACTATTCCATGAATCTGCAGAAGTAAAGTCATACTTCAGCATATAATTTAAAAATTGTATTTGAATATGATCAAGGAAAAGGTGTTTATAAGAGCTGCAACAATTTTTTTGTTTTCTGCACTAGATTCCTGCACTGATTTAGTAATTCACCACACACTTTTAACTTTCCAACAAACTTTGACATCAGGGAAAGAAAAATATTTCTAAATTTCTCTTTTGGTTTTGTCTTAAAAAATTGCATGATCAAATTCGAAAAGATTTAAACTGGATAGTGTTATAATAGCTTGTAATGTGGAAGGTCAAAAAATCCCTAGATATGGAAACAGTACTTTCAAATATTCTATCGGAATGCAATCTTCTGCACAGAGAAAAATTCTGTGCTTTTTAAAACACCTATATTTTAAAATTGTTTAAAACAGTTATGCCTAAATATTTTTCCAGTACAAATGAACAGTTATTCCAATAAGCGAAAACATATATGGGTGTCCTATTTTGAAAGCACATTGCTCTAAAAAAAAAAAGAAAAAACAGAAAAAAAAAATAATTCCACCTCTGAAAAAAGGCAACCCCCCCAATGATTCTCACAAATGTTTCTGTACATGAATATTAAAGTAACACAGTTGTCAAAATATGAATTCAACATATCCACTAGCGGAAAACTCAGAAGAATCAATTTATTTGCACAATATGTCTCACCAGACAACAGTCTCAGATAACCCAATGCATTACAGATCATCAACAGATATAGAACAATTTTAGACATGTTTTATGCTGGTTTTGCTGGCTATTCTTTTATTTCTGATAAACTAATGGAGAACAGAAATGTGCTATACCCTAGGAATTAGAAATTTGTAACTAACTACATCAAAATATGGATTATGAAGGTTAAAATCCAGAGAGAAAGACTGCACTGATCTTAACAGAAACACTGCTATTTTAAACTGTGTATAGTTCTATCTTTTCTTTCCATATACAAAAAGTCACTACTCCACTGCCAGCTAGTACACACTCCTACCACAGTTTCCATTGAATGTAGATGTTCTTTCCAGAGTACATCTGAGATACTTTGCTGATATAAAAGATTCCAGCTAGAGACTGACTCATTAAAGCACGTGTCTTTCAGACTCACCTCCCCCCTATCAACACCAAAACAGCTACTCTAGGTTCTAGGTGAAACACAGTCCGAATTGTCAGTAAACTCTAAAAAAATACAAAGAACAAAAAACACCTATAAAAGGAATCATAAACTGACCTGACCAACGCAGTTCCCTCCTAAGAGAGATACTATACAGAAGAGATATAGTAAGCTCCTCTTGCTTATTGTCCAGTGGTGACAAGAAAACAAAAGATGCTTCATGCATCATGACACTTTCGATTGGGCAAACAAACAAACAAAAAACCCTAAGATCTAGATATAATTACAGAAGATATGATTAACCAAAAATATCAGGATATGGCACCAGTCCACTCATTGCAAAATATATATAGAAAGCATAAATATCTGAACTAACATCCAAAGAGGTACATATGATTTTTTCATCCAAAATTATCAGAGTTCTATATAATACGGTAAAGGAAGAAGAAAAAACTAGAAGTTAGTACTTGAAGAAATGAGGTACATAAAGTTACTGTAATACTTACCACTGTGAAATTCATGACCTTCAAAATCCATATTGTCATTGCTAAATTAACAATCATGGTAACCAACAGCAGAAGGACAAAGAAGTATAAGCACCTCTTTCTCCATCCATAAATCCCTACTGGGTAAAACTGAGGATGTTCAGTCCTTGGAAGGCTGTTCTGTTGTGTTGCTAATATATACTGCTCTCGTGTCATCTGGAAAAGAAAGATGCAAGTATAAGTAAGTAAATGAGAGGCCTGTATTTCACATATAATATTACACGAAGATTATCTGAGAATGTATAGAAAATCAGGTTCTATGGGTATAGAAGAGATGCATTCGTCTAGCATTAACCACATCAATGCTGTTTTTACTAGGCATCTATTAAGAATTTGGTAGTTTTCATGAATTTAAAGTAAATCTTTGGTTTCTATTTTAAATTGGATTTGCATTTCAAATTTATCAGTAAGAAACTATTAAAAATATAAAAGTAATCCATCCAGAGTATCTTACACTCTATTTCTGAATATTGTTTTATTGTCCTTTATGAGATCCTTCAGGAAAATTTGATTCTGGAGAAAGAGAGTCATGTACCTTTTTTTTGGTATTGGTTTTGGCTGAGGTAAAAGTAATTTTCTTCATATAGCTTGCAGCCATAGAAGAAAAATCTCACCTTTCTAAAATATATCTTTAATAAATGAAGTTTGCACTCTTTTATTATACTTAGCAAATTAAATTAATAACTGATCCTACTATATGCACATCCTTATTTTAGAAAAACAAAAATTCATTTGCCCTTTAGGAGATGGATACAATTATGATCTGTTGAACTCCCGAACTAGTTTAAGTTCTTCTCACACACAAGCAAGCAGTAACTGTTTGCAAACTGCTTAAAGAACTTACTGCTAATATTTCTTCAGAATAAAAGTGCTTATGCCATTTAAGAAGAAACTGTTTAATTTTTTTTTCCTCCTTAACGTTCTTTTACAGATATTTATATTCATATTCAGCTGTCACATTGCCTTTAGACTGGAAGATATTAAATTTTCTCTGTGACTTAAAAATTAAATTAAAGCAGTCTCATTCTGTTTATGGAAGAGTTCTTTCTGCAATATACCCATTAAAAATGTTCCTTCTCAGGAGGAAGAAGAAAACACAAAACAGAACAAAAAAATCCAAAACAAACAAACAAACTCAACAGACTTATAAACCAGATAAAACAATCAATTTTGCACTTAAGAGCTGCCTTTCTTTTCACTAAAAGAAGGTAAAAAATGCACAAAAATGAGTCAGTTGATTCAATGAGAAATAAAAACCAGATTACATTCATTTGAAGGATCAAAGAAATGTTGTTTTCATAAGATTTTTAAAATGTGAATCTCAAAAAAAGTCATGTAATTGTCTGTGTTGCTAGATATTTATCAAAATCAACACTCTCTAGGTTTTACCATTCTTCTAGTGAATGAGATATTAATAGTATAAATTAACTCACAGTGAATAATTAGAGCCATAAGTCATAGAACTCACACCGATATTATGACAATACATATATCACTGAAATTAGTCAAAACAGAAATAAAGAACTTAATAAGCAGGTTTTAAATAAATTAGCAAACAGGCATTTTGTAATTTTTATTTTTTTCAATCATGATTGCTTCTCTTTGCCCTCAATTTTAACTAAATGCAATGTTTAGCAATTTATTTATGTAGTAAATTTTACAAACAAAATTTTCAATGACTTTTCTCAATCCTCCCAAAACAAAGCATGACCAGGTTTTAAGACCTTAGATCATCTTCTTATCATATCCTGACAGTTTTCATCCTAGTTATGTGTAAATGCCTTATGAATCCAGAAACTGAGGACATGAATAGGTTAATCAACTTTCTCCTTATAATGAGTTTCTACACATTATTTAGCCAGCCATTGTAACAAAAATGCAATGTATGATTAAATTTTGAGATTTTAAGTAACTGGTTATTTTTACACCATTTTCTTGTGACAACTTTATGTATTATCCATGAAAAAATTATTTTCATTAAAAATAGTTGAAAAGCCAACTTTTAGATCATGAGGATGTCAGAAGTAGCACTGGTCCTAAAACTGTGAATACAGTCCCATGGAATAGACCCTTTGCAACACAGGCATTAAATACAACGACATTTTATTCCACCACCACAGCCAGGCATCACTCAGTTCCCTCACTGTATACTGTTCAACTCTGTGAGGTTTGGTGGAGCAAGCTGTCCCCCTGCAGCTCGTGGAGGGCTATGGAGGAGGAGATATCCACACTACAGCCCATGGAAGATCCCATGCTGGAATAGCCAGAGGTGCCAGAGTTTGTGACCCCATGGAGAGCCCATGCTGAAGCAGGAGCCTGTCTAGACCTGTGAACCCATGGAAGGGGCTCCACACCTCCTGTCGAAACTGTCACCTGGAACATAATGCTGGTCCTAGACATTTTCATTACTTATTGATTCTCTGTGCATTATTTTCTTAATTCATAGAAAGAATGAAAGACATAAAGGAACTTTAAAATATAAATTCACACTATGGCAGCATCTAGGCCCAATCATCATTTGGATCGGTAAGGAACATACTGGAATTGGATGAGCTGTAGATTTTCAGATAAAGAAGAAGAACTATAGCTAGCAGGGAAAATTCTTCATACCGGCATTTAGAGGAAAAAAAAAAAATCAAAAAGCAGTCTGGTCATAACTAGCCATAGCTGAAAACATCATATAGATGACTTATCTGAACCGGCTAGCTCTCCCCACTCACCCTGGCCAACAGTTACTGCTGTGGAGAGCTCTCTTTTTGTATGACACTACAGCAGGTCATTCATTTTGCTTCCACTCATACAGTATGTGGCATTAAGCTTACAGCAGAAAATAATGTTACTGTTTTCTTTATAGACTATAGCTGAAAGTTTACCATACATAGTGAAAAATGCATCACACAGAGCGGGAAGTACTGTAAGAACCATAACACTGCTTGTGTAGCAAATACACAAATGCTTAGCATGTTACATCCCAACCTTGGCCCTAAAATCAAGACTTGGCGTGAAATCAAGAAGCTCATTATAAAAACAAATATGAAGATGGCAAGCAATTGGGTTGTATCTTTTGAAAAAGCCTGATGCATAAACAGATCCATTTTCTTGGAAAGCATTTAAAATGCCAAGCACCTATACACAAAGCTCTTGCTGTCACTTCCAGTACATGTTGAAGTAGATTAATTGTTCCTTCTCTTTTGCAAGTGTTTGGTAATCTAGAATGCTTCCAAAATTAACAGAAAAATATTGTATTATCTTGAATTGTTTGGGATTATATCAACTATGTGTAGATTGACAAGGTAGTAGAGCAGCATTCTTAAAGAATTAAATATTGGATGAAGAGAGCAGCTTCCTCTGAAATCATTTTTATATGGGCTACACCTGACACCTTCTGAGTCTTCTCCTTATGATATTAGCCATTCAAACCTTTCAAAGGCAATCAAAACTGTGCCAGCAACTGACCCTAGCACAGTCATTGGGCCGCAACTTGTTTGCCATCACTCTATTTTACATGCAAAATCACTCTATTTTACATTACATGCAAAACAGCATAAATCCTTATTGCCCTGATGGGCAGTTTTGTATTTGTTGGATTTTACTTATTTTTCTTTTTAGTATAATTTTGATCACTACTAAAACAGCTTCAGTAGGTCAAAAGCATTTGGGGAGTGTGGTTTTTCTGACACCTGTACTAGGATATGTCCTGGAATTGCAGAATGGAGTTCAAAGAGGTGATCTGGTCCAACCCCAAAGATGGAGACTACACAAACTGTACCTCATGATAAAATAAAAAAAATTATTCCTCATAGACTACTTTTGTCATGTAGGTGTCAAATCAGAGGGATTTCAAGATTCTAATCTGAGGGTTTGAGGCTTTTTTGTTCCGCTCTGGATTTTTCTTCTTGTAATTTTCACAAATTAAGGTAGTTTTGTACGCAACACTCCAAAACTGTGTTTTCTAATGAACACATCTGGAAATCCCTTTGCACCCTTGAAAATCTAAAGGAAAGAACACATGCAAGTAATTTCACTATCAAGCTGTAAAAAATGTCAGTTTATTACATAATTTATGTGATTTGAAGTTTAATAATTCAAAAGAATCTGTTTTTTTCTTGGCCACAAAGTACAGTTTTGTCATCAATGTCAACAAAGCTTAAGTCACTATGTTTTTACTGACAATTTGCCGGGCTTTATGTTGACAATTAGAATTTCATTTTTTCCCTAAGTCAATACAATTAGATTACTACAGAGACTTCATTACAGCCACAGGCAGGACAGCAGCTGAGGTACACAATTTTCTCCCTGTGATGCCAGTGCTCACTAAACCCTTATTGTAACAACTGTCTATAAAAAGACAATAAATGTTTGGATCTTGAATATCGTTCTCCAATGGAATTATCACTTTACAGAAATGGATATCAGTGACCTGATACTATTACCATTATTACTTAGTGCGAGCATTTAATGCTGGTCTGTTTAACATATTTAACTGTAATGTTCTCTGCACAATGAAGTTCACAGCATGTTAAAAGAATAAATAATCATGTAATGAAAAGAAACATATTTTTCCCACTGTTCTGTGACTTGAAATGTTGCTAAATAATAATGTGCTGTACTGAATTTTCAAGGAAGCTGGATTTAAATCTACCTCAGGCTTGATGTTTCTCAAAAATAGACCTTTTTAAGCTACATTTTCAAAACCCAACCACAACAATTTCAGTACACTTTCAGTGTATTTTTAAAAGAAACTTTGGTTTCAAAAATTTACTCATTATTTCACGTTATTTTGCTTTATAATCATCTAAATTTGTATGTGGTGCTTGGTAATAACTTTTTGAGGTGGTCTATCTAGCTACACTGACTGTTAAGGATAACCTTAATCAAACTAGGTGGGATCATAGAAGTCTAGCAACAGCAATACAAGATTCTGCATAGCTGAGTTATCTTAGAGAAAAGCAGATGCCTAAGGAGACAAGCAGACTGCTGAAAGACACACTAGCATTCTTTCTGCCCTACCACCTCTGATAGGTCTCTGGACTTTATGTCAAATAATCCTTCTGCTAGATAAAGAGATAAAATTTGTCTTACTGAATAGATTCTAAAAGACTATCAAAATAGCAACAAAGTCAGGAAAAATACAAAAAACCATTGGATCTCGGTTTGAAAAACCCACCACTTTTCTATTAAACCTGGGCCCTCATCTCTGTTGCTCTTCATATCTCAGTAAGGCACAGCACATCCACAAGCACCTACGATCAGCACTTTCCGTTGCTCAGCTCCTTCTCTTAAGGCCGCCGAGAAGGTAAGATGAAGAATGTCTTTGTTAAGGATATTTCGTCAGAAGAAAACTTGGCAACCACATCAATGGAAGATGGCAGGACCAGTATTTCAGTATCTTCACAAAAACTGGCACTAATTTTCCTCTGTGAATTATACATTTCATTAAATCAGTTTCAGTAGATGGTGGCAAAACTGTAACCTTCAAGAGTCAGGAAAGAAAATTTAGGAGTGGCAGATTCACCAAACTCAGCTGGACTGGAAGTAGCAGGTGGAGTGAACATTTTATGAGGAAATACCTTCTTTAAATAGTTCATTCCTGCAGGTAGTTTGAGTCTAAAATTCATGTGGTGGGGTAATCATGTAGTCCACAACCAAAAAAGAAGAAAGCTATTGGGAATATGAATGAAAACCTGAATTTCTAGAAAGATGGAAAATAAGCTTTTAAATACTGTTCCTTTTCCTTTTATTTGCATATATGTGTAGCACAACTCTGCCATATGGCTAGAAAACCAATACTTGTAGATCTGAATCCACACACATGGCTCTTCTGGACTAAAACACATAACTCTCTTAATTAATATTAAAAATAACATGGACCAGATATCAGAGTACAGAAAAAGATGCGCTAAGTGCTATGATATGAAGAACAGGAGTATTACTTAAAAAGAGAATGATTACGTTTTGTTGCAATTATTAAAGGATCCGGGGCATGGATCATTGATAGAATTATGGGATCAATAGAAGAACTGTACAAGCAATAGGCCTGAAAGCAAAAGGCCTGTGTGTGAGAAAAAACTCTCCATGAGAAAGTTCTTGTGTGAAGAAAACAAGCAGGGCTGGGAACAAAGAGGGAGTTTTGAAAAGGTACAGCTGTGGAGATAAGACCCGGAGGGAGGAGGGTGAACACTGAATTCTTTTAATCATAACATAACTGTAGAAGCTTGCCAATGTAAGTCCAATATGTAGAAGTAGAAATGCGCTTTGATAAGCTTTAAGCCACTTAGGAGTTAACAAGCTGGTGTACTATGTAAGTGCCTTTGGATTGCTAATAAACGGAGTTTTGCTTTTATCAACCATATTGGCTGGTCTGCAAGGTTCTCCCCCCGCCAGAGCTGGGTCTCGTCCTTTTTACAATTCCAACAACGTTTTGGGTTTTACCTGTATTTGTTGAGCTTCTTCAGTAAGGTACATAGGCAAAGCTACATTGATTCTTTTTTTCATCATTTTTATCTTAATGTAAATTTAATGTCCTCATATCCAGTATTAATAGATTCTCCATCCCTTCAAGATTTTTTAATCAATAGTAATCACAATCAATCGATAAGTAATCATAATGATATCAATGTGCAAAATAAAGTATTGGTGTTACAGGAACACAATCATGGATCAAATCTTACTACTATCCAAATCTCTAAAAATATAAACTATATTTCACCTGTCTGCCTGATAACATTACAGGCAGAAAAGAGCTGAATTCATCTTAATGGAAGAAGATAGAGCTCACTGTCAGAATCAAGTTTAAAAATACATAGGTGTGTGTAAATATATATATATATATACAGACACACGTACAGTAATCTCTAATTTTATAACACCTAGCATATGGGTTCCTGCTCCAGTCTAAAAGAAAAACATTTTTAAATTATAACAAAAGAGATGTTTTAGCAGGGCATAAATATTAACATTCTGGTCACTGCTATTTTACAAAGATAACACTCATGAACAATCAATTCTTAAAATACTCTCAGAATACAGATTTAAATTATTAATCTATAATTTTACCATGTATTTCAGATTATACCATAAAGCTATGGAGAACACCTAAGAAGTCTGTGCAGAGATCAGGAATGTAAAATGAAATTACACCTCCATTTCTTAAGTTTACATGTTTTTAATTTTGTATAATATATATGACTAGCACTCTAATTTGTTTCCTTTTTTGCCTTCAGCATTTCCTCCCTTTAATTAACTTCTTCATCTTCCTTATTACTAATGGATGCAACTGTTCCCCCGATCAGCAGTCTTATAATTTATAAATGTGGTTTCACAGTGATGCTTCCTATCTCTGCCTGCCTCTTTATAAACTGTCTTCATGGCGTCCCAATACTGTAACAAAAGACTACTCATCTTTCTAGCACCCACATGACCAATGACATCTCACAGAAAAAGAATCCAATACCAAGGGATGCTGAACATGAAGTGCAATTTGTAAAACTTTCCAGTGGAAAGAACCTTCAGAATCATTTTCATCAATGATCTAAAAGCAGCATTAAAAATACATCAGTGGAGCAATAACTGGTTTTTTTCATTACATGAAATTATTGCTCACTATACCTTTAAAACTATATTCAATAACTAAACAGTTCTGTATTTTAAAGTGCAAAAGAACTTTAACTTTCTTTTCAAATATTAGTTGATATTTTGGAAAGAAACATAACAGTTTTGGTTGCTAGCTCTCAGATCACTTAAGATCCCAAGATGAAAAAGATTTTAACAATATTTTCCAAACCTATTTGAAACATGGTTAACAGTATTAAAGGCATAGTACTAATTACAAAAAGGAGATCTAAACTCTTGAATCAGTCTGGCAATATTTTTCATCAAAAATGGAACCACACACTTTATTAGAATAATTTCCACATTTTCACTTCCTCCATTCTACTTCTGTTTGCATTTGCTTCTTCCAGAAAATGCATGGAGAAGTACATTCATTGAGGAACAGTCAACTTGTTCCGATTTAGCAGGATACAAAGCACTCAGGAAGGACGGTCAACCATACAGGAGTTGTTTCCTTACTGAAGAGGGGTTTCAAGTACTCACAAATAATGAAGACATTTAATATGTAAAGATTCAATGACATATTTCTTCCAAATTAACTATATAAGTTAGCAGTACTGAGACTGTTTTTTACTTTTTTTTTTCTTTAAGAAATTAATAGGATGGTACCACATCATGGGTTAAATAGAAGTGAACTCAAATAACTTCTAGGCGAAAAATATCCAATCCTTTCAAGTACTGTGGGAAATCGAGAGAGATTCAGGTGGTCATCTATATCTCATCTTTACTGCATTCAACTACCTTCAGTTCTTTACTGGAAGGAACTGGGCTAAATCCTTTGATAGTCTAATGCAGGCTCAGTTTTTTCCTGACTTTCCTCACATGATTAATGGAAATTAAATGAGACTCACCCTACATAAAATGTGCTCTCCCTGCTGTGAAAAGAAAAAAGAATCAATATAGCTTGATGAAGAGATGACTGATTGGAATAGAACAAATGAAGTCTTCTTTTCACACTAAGAAGAGACTGAAGGAGGAGCCAGTGCCAATGCCATTTTATCTTCTAAGATACACGTAAGCACAGTTGGAAGAACGGAAGAAAAAAATAACTGCTCTTCACTGGAACTCTACTGAGCCAGCTTTATCAATAGACAGCGTGCAGCTGCCTGTCCCTGCAAGAAGCCATGGTCAGCAAAATGGAAAACCTACAAATATCAAACGACTGATTTGTTGGAGACTCTTACTCAAAAGTCATTACTCAGTCTAATTCTTGGGAACAGGATATTCAAAGTAGATCAAGTAAAGAAAAGAGAGACAGACAAATGATCTGGAAGAAGAAAAAAGACTGGAAAACAATCTTTGAAAATGCTAGTGTGAAGACAGCTATAAAAACAGAGAAAAATTAGCAGATATCCTCCAGAAGTCCATTTTAACCCTACAAGTGATTCAGACTCGGATTTATAACTGGTTGTATATCTGTGGGTAAGGGGAAAGCCTAATAAATGAGCTGTGAGAAAGATTGGCGTGATTCAATCAGTATGGTTGTAAAAAAATATGTGTAAAGAAAAGAAGAAAAACACCAAAATATCCCCCCAAAAAACCAGTAAAAATGACATAGCTGTGGCTGAAGAAACAACAAATTTTGCAGTTAACAAAGAACTGGGAAAGAAGCCAAGCATTCACTCTTCAAATTGGCAAAAGTAAGCTAATTCTCTGCGTATTTTGGGAAGGCAGCTACCGCATCAGCAGAAAACACCTTTGCATATCCTAGAAACTATCTGTGACTGTCAAAAAGCAAGAAGCAACTCTTACTGAGAACAATCCAGGAAATTAATGAAATTTCCAGAGTCAGCAAAGCTCCTCAGCAACACAAAAACAACAAAAAAGGCGAAAATATTATTTCTTCAACAGTTTGCTTTTACCATGCTATCCCACTTGTCTAATGAACAAATAAGAGGCTCCAGAGTTTCATTTAGGTAAAATCTGTCAGATTAATGTACCATGTTTATTATTCTTCAGCGTTAATTTGGCTACTGTAAGCTCACCAGTAATGAAGTAATTCATAACCACTCTCACCAGAATCTCAACATGAATGATAAGTTTTGTGACAAATTTCAGGAAGTATGGTGGAATCAGAATCTCCCATTTGACCAACTACCCACTCACTTTTGGATCAATGAATCAAACCCTCTGATCAGAAATTTTCAGACTAGATCCTGTCCAAAGTTAGAGTTTGCAAACATCGAAATCACAATCCTTTACATTTCTCATAAGGCATATTTTCTACAAAGAATCCCTAGATTTCTTATTTCTGATCAACCAACTTACTGATAGATTACATTAAAGCCTGAAAATAGTTTTTAACACTTACAGAAAATTCCTCATGCATCATTGCATTTTTCTTCAGCAACAGTAATTTTTGGTGGACATATCCTATATCTTGGTACATTTTTTCTTCTTTATGGCAACTTCTGGTGATGCAGCCTTTGCAGACTTTTGCCTTCCAGACATCAATGGACTTAGGATCTTGATTTAAGATTCTAAGGCCATTCCATGCTGAGCTCCATCTCTGTGGAAAGCTAATTCCTCACTAGCTTCAGCCTATTATTGAGGTATAGCTATAAAGCTATACAGATATTCCTTTATAGAAAATGACCTCATCATTGCACTAAGACTACCCATTCCTACTATTCCCTGTTAATCCCTCCCCAGTCTGCTAAAGCAACAGGCAACCTGGCATTTTAAAAAGGGTTTCAAAGCTTTTCATTCCTTGAAACATAATTAGTACATTGAAAATAATAAATGCTTACAATCATTTTCTTGAATCAACTTCCTTAGTCATCTAAAATAGAGGAAATACAAATCAAGCATAGGAAATACACATATTGGGAATTATCTATCCTATATACTGAGCTTTTGATGACCAACAGTGGAGTAGACCTATGAAAATAAGCAGCAGCAACTAAATACTTCATTAATTTAGGGGGCATTGTTTAGTAGAAGTTGGTCAACAAATCAGGATCCTTTCACAAAGTATTTATTAACAGAGGAAAAAGAGGTTTAATGTAAAAACTTCACACACCTGTTTCAATTCTGTCTCAAAGAATAATTACTTTGTAATGAAATGCAAAATGGAAAATAAAACTTGATTTCATAAGACATTTGTACTAGTGCACCTAAACATTTTGCAAAATGAATTTCTAGTGGATTAACTATCATATCATATAATGATATTTTTCTGAACTGATTAATGTATTATCTGATTGAATGCAGTAATTATGAGCCTCTTTTTGTTCAATATTTTCATTAACAACTTCAGCGAATTGCTACACAGCATCATTTATTCACCAAAACACCACTGAAGATTAAGAAATGTTATTCACAGAATTTTAAAATTCCTGGTATTATGAATACTAAAATAATCATACAGCAATTTTTTATTTCAAAATACGCAAGCTGAAACTGAGAATAGAAAGAAACTGAGAATAAAAAGTCTATTGTTAAGTGGGAAAAACTATTTTAGGAATCTTCAAAGAAACACGAGTCTGGTGATGGATAGGAAAAAAAGGTAAGTAAAGCCAAGAGTGTCTGGCTCACACAAGAATAGGTACCATTTTCAGAATTCATAGTCAGAAGTATCATATTGCAAAGGAGGGTAATAACACTATTTCTACACCTCAGGGAAGACAGAAATTCAAACACAGCATTTCTAATACTTCACAGAGAAGGAGAAAAAAAAAGAAATACTACTGGGCAGACATAAAAACTAGTTATCTCTGGCTTTTTTAAATGGGTATTAAGACTCAACCACTCATGCTTACAGATTCTAGCTAGTGATTCTAGCAATTGACCTACTCTCTTTTTAAATTCCCTAGAAGGACTTCACCTTACATGCTCATCACTAGAAACTGCTATTGGAGTAGCAAGGCATTGCATAGCTACTTGTTAGGCTGTCTGAGGAAGCACAATTCCTCATCAAACCTTCCCCATGTATGTAAAGCTTTCTTTGAGCTTTCCCCTTTGAAGCCTCAACCCCTGTAAGCAGACACAAGCTCAGGAGCAAACTGACCACTTCCACATTCGTACACCAAGCACATATTCATCACCAACAGTACCCTCCTTTTGTTTTCACTAGGCTATCTCGGGAAAATGCAAGCATTTACAATAAGCACCACAAACGTACGTAGGACAAAGAGAAATGTCAGATCCAAAGTACCGTTTTTAACCTGAGCCTACAATGCCATTCATTTTAAGAAAGGCAATACTGTACTGTAAATGTGTAAACTTATGTGTACAACTAGGATGGAAATGGCCACGTCCTCGGGATTCTATGACTGGGTAAGAGATTTCATTTATTTATTGAAATTACTAAAAAAGGATGGGTAATCATACCCTTTTTGGAATTATAAGTCCTAAAATGCGATTAATTTGTCTACATGATCTAAAGATAATAACTTTGGTTTTGTTTTTTTTTTTTCAAGGATAGAATTACTTGTTTGTTTTAGAACAGGCATGGCTTTTGTAGTCAGTAAATATTTCAACCCAAAATTTTAGTGATGTTATGGCCTTCTAAATTAAATAAAGTCTATGAATACTGTGTTACGCTAGTCCCATTTTGATATATCTAGATTGAAATCAAACATTTATAGTGGATAAATCAATGTGGCAGACAAAAAAAATCAGAGTAACCACTATCATTCATAATAAGTTTCCCTTAGAGGCCTTAGATTGATCTTCTTGTTTATGTACGAAACATCTCATTTTATCATACAGGCTTTTAAATTTCAGGCAGACCAAAAAAAATTGAAACTGCTGTATTACCCTGAGCCCTCTGAACAGGAAGATATTTCACCTAGTGAATACAAAATTTTTCAGCTGGCTCTTCATTATTTGCTGGTTTTTGCTGGGGTAGAGTTAATTTTCTCAAGAGTAGCTTGTATGGGGCTATGTTTCAGATTTGTGCCAAAAACAGTGTTGATAATAGAGAGATGTTTTTTTCATTTCTGAGCAGCACTTGTACAGAGCCAAGGCCTTTTCTGCTTTTCATACCACCCCACCAGTGAGGAGGCTGGGGCTGAAAAAGGCACTGGGAGGGAACACAGCCAGGTCAGTTGACCTCCACTGACCCAAGGGATATTCCACACCATATGGCATCATGCTCAGAATATAAAGTGGGGGGCAAGAAGAAGGAAGAGGAGAGATGTTCAGAGTGATGGCAATTGTCTTTCCAAGTCACTGTTATGCAGGATGGGGCCCTGCTCTCCTGGAGACCCCTGCCCATGGGAAGGCAGTGAGTGAATTCCTTGCTTTGCTTTGCTTGTGTGTGCAGCTTTTGCTTTACCTATTAAACTCTTTTTATCTGGTGCTTTTACCCTTCTGAGTCTCACCCCCTTCTGGTGGGTGGAAGAGTGAGCAAGAGGCTGTGTGGAGCTTAGTTGCTGGCTGGGGTTAAACCATTACAGTGGTGAAGTCTCTGCATTATACTTAGTGTAGGAGAAAGGGAAGTACTGCAATTTAAGCTTATATCCATTTACTGATGAGGAGCATTTTTCCTGAGCAAGACTAACTGCTCTGAATTAATATGGATAAAAATTTAAAAGAAAAAAAGTTTAAAATTTTTGTGCTTAAATGAGACATTTATTGCATCCTTTGATTTTGAATAGCTTGGATTATGAGGTGTCTATTGCCAAAGGAAAATGAAATAGAGTTCTACTTTACCTTATTAGAAAATACTACTGAAAGATTATTTCTGAAGCACTGACAAAATTGGTTAGGAAGTAACTTTTATCCCTACTTTGTGTCTTATGCATTCACCCCATAGAGAGTGAGTCATTTTTGCCTTAAAAGTCAAGTTTCTGGGACATCGTCTCATGAGATCCACAGAAAATGTTTCCAAGGCAATCTAGCACATATACAGCTAAAAGTGGGGCCTCTGCCCTAGAAAGGGAATGAATTTAATATTGCAGTTTAAATTTCTAGGTCAGGTGTATCAGCATACTGATTATTAGACTCCTTGGAAACTCGGTTCTGTGTAAAGGCAAAATTTTTACCTGAGAAATTCCCTTTTTGAGTGAGAATTTTCTACTCTTTTCATAATGACGCAGATTCTTCCAGATGTAAAAATTATTATCTACAAAAATATATTTAGAGTTGCTTTATATTTGTTGATAAAGATTTCCTGGTGCAACTTTATTCACTATGCTGTTCATCTGAATAGTTTATCACTTTCTCAATAATTTATTACTTTCTCAAGACTGATAATAGAACCTTGCAATGGGAAAGAATTGAAAGGTATCTACAGCTTATGACGATTTGGAATAAACAGAAGAATCAAGTTTCCCACCATATCATTATTTCATTTAAACAAAGGTCTTTATGTCCTGACCCTTTTCTAAAAGTTGTTTCAAAACCAGGGAGAAAAAGGTCTAGATGACAAAGGGTATTGAGGATACATCCTAAAATACGCACACAAACTCAGCTAATACTGAAAGCAGAAAGCCACTGTGAAGTCCTAGAGAAATGGCATATTTCACTTAGTCATTCAAGTTGCAAGTTCAGTGACATGAACAACAATTAAGAGAATGAAATGACGTGGTCAGACACCACTACTGACACAACCCTTGTAGGCCGTTTATGTGCTCCCTGCCAATCCAAAGGAGAGAAAGAGAGAAAGAAAAAAAAACAATGCTTCTGAGTAGAAAAGAGAGAAACCACGATTGGCTTCTGCCAAACTGTCTAATTCTACCTATAGCATCACACATAGGAAAACTCTTATCAATGTATTTTCTACACTCCACAATGTAAACACACACTTCAGCTCTATTTCAGTTATTGTGCATCAAACGAATTACACATGCTATGAAAGTTAAAATACTGAACAAAAAGAAAGAGAAAGGAAGGGGAAAAACCCCAAATCATAGCAAGGAACATGATTTACAACAAATAGGAAAATTTACAAGAAAAGAAGCAAGCTCTTTCTATGGAAGAGTAGCCTGAATTTAAAATCAATATGCAAGAGTGTTCTGGTAATATTCTCTTCAGTCAATAGTGTACTTATGACACACTGACAATTGTTTTTTGACCTGTTTGTGTGCTGTTGGGGTTCCTGCTTTTTTTCCCTTGTGTCAGTACATTTCAGTAAAATATACTTTTATATACCTTTCTGTAGAAACATTTAAGAAGCACAAATATGGTATTAATTCAGAAGCCTCTAATAACAGTATTTCACTACAAAATATAGCTTTTGTGTGTTTATGATCCAGGAGGATAATAATATGAATAGATGTATTCACAAGGGAGCTGTTAAAACTGTTATTAGTTTATTATCACAGTTTTAGTAAGTATAAAAGTCAGTTTTCATGTGAGATCAGTTGGTTTAAACAAGAACTGCATTCAAATCAAAATTTCTGAGGTTAGTTAGCTTAAAATCTATTGATTTTTCTCTTCATACAAATTCCAAATTGACACAAGTATCTCAAAAGCATGACTACAGTAGTGTAACTGAGGATAAATCACCATCCTACAGTTTTTGAAAACTGCTCCTTGTAGGGATTTTTTCTGAGCTTAGAGCTAATGAATTTTTGCTGTCTGAAAAGTAGAAAAATTATCAATATTTAATAAAATAATTAAGTATTATAACACTTTAAAATATAACCACAGTGTTGCAAGAAGTATTTAGCTTTGTCTTTTAATATATATGACCTTAAAATAAATTTTAAGTTTCTAAATGAGCCACCTGAAAGTATGGCTTACATTGATAAAAGCTGTAATTCTCTGCACTGTCTAAGATTGGTGCAACAGCTGCCAGGTAAAACTAAAAATTTCCTGCTGATCCAGGAATAATTAGAAATAATTTAGCTGGACAAGCCCAAGATCAGTCTCAATACATTTTACTAGCAGAAGGACAGAAGTATCCTTAAGGTCCTAAACACATCATGCCCACTCCGATTCCTCCTTGTATAATTGTTCTGATCACTTGTAATTTGAACAAAAATTTCCACTTATTTTCAGAAAAACAAGGAGGCAGTGAAAACTAGGAGGCAAGGACAAGAATAGGAGAGAACTGCCCAAAATTAATTAATTAGCTGTCACATTTCATTTAGGATATATCTAACCCTAATAAGGTCTGCCAACCATGAGTATAGTCTAAAATGGTCTGGAAATGAAAATCTAATCTCCATCTGCAGCCTTATTTCAGAGATATCAGCATCACTGGGTTTAAGGTTTTTTAAATGTGGTTTTGCATGAAAACTTCCAAATTTAGTGACCAGACCTCTCCAGAGTACGTGCACGTGCTTTAATAAATCCTTAATAAATAAAACTTACCCAAAACAAACAAACAACAAAAAAAGTGCTTCAGGAACAAGTACTAGTTAATTAAATAAAACTATTTTTGTCATATAGGAATGTACTCACTAGAGAATACATTTACCTTCCTATACAGAGCTAAAACCTGATCAAATCTGTACTAAGACAAAAGTAATCCCATTGTTACTTGATCTGTCTCCAAAACGCACATTATGTCAGAATTGTCCTGAATATAAATTTTTCATTTAAAAAAAGCACAATAGCATTGTAGTTTTCACTTTAAATTATCTACTCTTCAATATTAAAAGATACACCACCAATCCATTGTAGAAAAAATGGATAAAAACTTGAATACTAGGGGACAAGTTTTTAAAAAGCAATTCATTAAACCAACTTTAGTTCATGCAGTATTCTGGTCTACAGAGGTTTTGATAACACCTTGCTGAAAAGGAAACGAGTGCTTTATACTGTCAGAAAAAAGTGAAAGGAGGAGGAGGGTAGAGGAGAAAAATAAAGGAATTTGACATTAATTCTGTACGTGTTGTTGCAATAATAGCCTCTGCTCCTTACTTCAAAGGAGAAATTTGTTGACAGCTTTTTGTTGTTTGGGTAAACCCTTCAACAGCAGCACAATCATCCCTATAAAGCTCAATGCAAGACATTGCCACATATTTTGAAAGTAATTTTGGAATATCTGGAACAGATTTCTTTCATTAAATACCTTCTTTAAGGAGGCCAAGTTTGCAATTTAACATCTGCAGTTCAACTCTGGAAGATTCCAAAGCAGGAAGTTTGTTTGCTTTCAAATTAAACTGCAGTGTGAATTAATTTTCTTAAATAAATGTGAAAACAGGCACCTAGTGCCTGAAGACACTAAAGAATGGAGAGCTGCTTTTAGCCATACAGATTGCTGATGCCATGGGTTTTTTGGGTTGTTTTTTTTTGGTTTGTTTAATAATTACTTGGAAATGTAATAAAGTTAATTAAGAAATAGGTGCTTATTTTCAACTGAAACATTACCCAGAATGAGATTGTTTTTCATATGATGGTCTGACTAAGGAACTTCAGAATTTCAAGCAGTACTTTCATGAAGAGCACTACTCATTTTCCTGTTATGCAGTATTCATTGCATTCCAAATGTCTCTCCTTCCCATCTAAGTCTCCACAAGAAAACTTCAAAGAGAGACTTGAAAGCTGGTGCATTTCTTTCTAGCCATATTACTATTTCTTTACTTGAATTATTGTGTTGCTTTGTATTTGACAGCCAAATTACCTGTCATTAGTTATGACAAACTCTTTTAATTTATGCTCCATTTTCATTCTGCAAATATTTCAGACAGATGTACGAGATTTTAAGACGCTATACATCAGGTGTTGCATAAATGAAAAGGAAGAAATTTTTTTTTTTCTTCCATCTTTTCCTTTGTATAACTTGTAGCTCCACACAGAAATATGAAATGGTATTTAGAAACATTTTACCCCACAATGCCCTATGCTTACTTTCTCCTTATTATGATCCTAGTTTGAAAAATAACCATCACATGGCTCTGGTTTTCTTCAAGAGATCTTTACAGTCCCCTGAAACTGTATTCATCAATGGGAGTGTCTAACCAATTAGCACATATATCAAAATATTAAATGCTTAGAAAAAACATATTAAACATTACTCCTCCTTGCAAAATCACAAACTTGCCATAGGCAGAACCACAGATCTCGTGCAGGGTATCCCTTTAAACATTAGGCTTACATGACAAGCTTTAAAATATCTGAAAAAACTGCATCTATTCAAAGAGCTTCTGAAAGCTATCAAAGATTAAAATCCTCTTTATTAAACATGTATTAATTTCCATGATCTAATTACTAACGACTAATCTTAAAAAGTTTTGAAACTTAAATGCCATGTAGAGTTACAATGAATTAATGACCACAATGAAAAAATGTTAACTGCATTTTTTCCCATGATTAAACAACTACTTTAAGGAAACCAAATTTAAAATTTAACATCTGCAGTTCAATTTTCATTTAAGATCACTGAAGTGGCTAAGCACTTTCTATTAACAAATCAGTCATTTTCTTTTACTTTCCAAATGACCAATACTCATTGACATTCACTCCATGAATTAGAAACACACAAATAAAAAAATGGAATTAAATATGTTAACATACAAACCTTTTACTTATGAAAAAAGGCAGGATGCTGTATGTAGATTGACACATTCATCCAAGAAGAAAGTACATAAAACAGCTCCATTTCCAGCTTTAAGATGTCAAATATGACAAAAAAATTCTCTGAGCAGTAGTTCAATTTGAAGTTAATGAGTACTGCAGCATCACTCAAAATAACTTATTTCATCAACCTAAGTTGTCAATCTGAAAAAGGCGAGTTTAACAATGACAAAATGATTAATAAGACAGGAGCATAATTGGCTATAGGAGAATTCTGGGCCTATCATAAAACAGTGGATAGAAAATTCACTCTAGCACATTCATATTTGTGCAGAATCATACATATTTTATCCTAACACATCTCATATGGAATTGTTTTCAGATTAACGATGCTTAATCAGTGGTGTGGAAGACAATAAAGCACATGTAGTCCTAACACAGAAGAAAACTTTGGTGGGGAAAAAAAGGAGGCTATCAGAGATTCAAAGGATGCACTCTCATAAAATTCTTCACAGTTCAAGTTATACTATTTTCCAGCTCGTATATTTTATATATTTAAGATTGGGTCTTGTATCTAATTGTTAGCATTTTTCCTATAACTTTTCCATCTTATATAAGGTTATGTCCTCAGTTTTATCTGATTTTTCTTAATTAATTTTCTTTGTGAAAATATCTAAGGGTGCAATTGTCATTTTGAATAAAACAAAACCAAAAAAAAAAAAACCCAGTCAGTAACTGGCCAGACTCTTAGCAATCAAATAAAAAAAAAAAATAGGGAAAATAAGGAATCAGTCTGTTCTCTATCACCTCCCCTCCGAAAAGGGGTGTTTAACAGTGTCTATGCAGATTATTAGATCAATAGGTAAGTTAGGTGTTAGTAAATCACTTGGCCTGTGTGGCATTCACCCCAAACTACCAACGGGAACTGCAGAACTGCTGGCAAAGCTCTGCACTGTCTCTGCAAAAAACTGAGGCAGCAGAACAGCCTTAGGTTTTCAGTGCAGCATCCATCTATAAAGAGGACTCATTTCTTTCCAAAGTGATTCGAGGAACTACAGACCACCGATCCTGACTTCCATTTCTGGCAATCACTTAAGACTCTGTAATGCAGCACAATGTCACTGGGTACACTGACAAACATGGTCTGCTGGAAAGAGCCACCACAACTTCTGCAGAGTGGACTCAGCCAAATCAAATGAGTGTGATGACCTTCAGAGTTGATAATTATAAGGTAATGTATCTGTAGAAATTAATCTAAGCCATGCCTACATAACCATGAACTCAGATTTAGGAGCAAAATGAAGGAAAGGGATCTAGGGGTCATTAGAAACCTCTCTCTGAAATTATCAGCTCAATGAATAAAAATAGACATAATAAGCCAATAAAATGCTGGGAATTGCTGAGGAAGGACATTGAAAATGTAGTGTCATCTTGACATGGCAGAAAACCTTCCTTAATGTTTCTCTCCTGTTTGCCTAGGATTTGCTGCATAAAGTTAAAACAACAGCTGTTTTAAAGCAATCATGAGACATGTCCACATTAGGTTCTATAGGCTGACTCCACAAATGGAATAGTAAGTTCAAAAATCCACATTCATCACACCAGAAAAAAAAAGTCAGCTCTCAAACACTCAGCTAGTCTGAAGAATATCTCTATTGCTTCCTTCAAAGTAACTTTCTTCTTGTTATTAATATTACTCAGTTTTACATTTTTTAAAAAAATAAGGGGGAAATTGTCCAATTTTTGATAATGGATATTTTAACTAATACAAAATTGCAAGTATTACAGTGACAGATATCTTCAGGGGAAAATAACTGTGACTTGATTTAACATGCCCAATGAAATAATTTCCATTAGTAAAAAGATGAAGTCAAATATCATAACTGCTATCCAATTTTCTGAAATATCTAAGAAGTCATTTAAGGAAAGAACTACTGTGATAAGTGAGACGAATGGTGCTATTCCAAGGAGAAAGAGATAAAAAACCTGTGCAAATGGAATAAGACTATTGAAAATAGTGGATAAGTTTTACCAGATGAAAGAAGTTAAAAAGCAACTCTCCCTAACAATCAATATAAGAATAACTAACATTCTTTAATTTTATGTTACACCCATCTTATTTAATTTTACACTGATTTATAGAGGTAAATATTAAAAACAATGTACAAAATTAATGATGAGGAGACAAATTTGGAGAGGAAAAAGGTATAAGAGATAGATACAAACTTAGATATCACATTAATACTAAAGTATTTTATGGGAAGATTTTTTTCAGTTAATATCCAAAGTTAGGCCACTCCATCTCCAATTAAAAATTGCTCACTTCATTTAATATTAACTCAGCCTGACACTTACTTTACTTTTATTGTATTCCAGCACACCACTCATATAACAGTCCCATACTCTTTACAGAACACAGTAGTATCTAAATAAACAGACTCGTGCAAATATTTGCAAACAACCTTAAATTGCATTTGTTTTCTGTACTTTCATATCAATGCATGTGTAGAGAGCCAGTGCTCATATCACCAGAACTAGTTAAATTCTAAAGTTTACCATTAATATATCTCTTCGTTTTGTGTTTTCTAGTCTTAATATACATCAGAGTATGAGTTCCTTCTCATTCTATGGGTAATCATTTACTTCCATTTCTCCATCAGACAAGAGTTATTGTTGCATGAATTATGGAAATCCAAGTCAACTTAGAACTAGAAATTCTCCGTTATTCATGCACTCAGAGAATTCTTCGAAAATTCTAGTGGACTGTATCCACAGACCTCCTTTTACAAATACTAGACTTTTCCCTGATCTATTTTTTTCCCTCACGCTGCTTATATTATTCTTTATTGTAATGTCTTCTAACACATTTAAGGTTCTAAAGAAAACCATTTAAAATCTGTTACTTTAATAGGCATAGATTCCTGAAAGCAGAGTCCCAGAACTTTGTTGTTTCCTACCTCAGTTCTTGCTGAGGGTTAGAACTCTGCATCCATTTAAAAGATCTGCATAACATCTGCCCCTTTCTCATCCCCAATGCAAAGACAACTTCAAAGCAGAAGTTATATATGCTGCAAAGTATCCTGTATACATTGTTATGTTGCTTAAGAATTCTTAAGTAAAGAGTAAGTAGCTTGCTACAGTTGATTTTGTCAATTTTGTCTTCTGTCAACAATTGAAACAGATTTTCTAGCATGATGTGATTAAAGGTGGATTGGCAGAGAAGATGGATGCAAAAATATTGCTGCATCTTTCTTGCACAGTCTTATCTTTCAGGGCCTTTGCCTTCTTGACTGTACATTGCTCCTACAGGGTCTGAAAATTTTTTTACTTCTGAAACCATCAGAAAAACCAAAGGGATTTATCATTAATTTTTTAAATTTCTCTTTCTAAAATATGTACCATCACCACCAGTTCCCCTACACTAAACTTTCCTATATTCTCTGTGCTTTGGCACTGTAATTCGTTCCACTCTTCCTTCCACTCAACTTCTATCAGTTCAGTCATTATCCTCAGAAAAAGACAGTATTCCTCTTCCCTCCGGTTTTGTCAATTCAACTGAAACAGTTTTGTCTCTTTTATCTCTGTCACCAGCCTGATTGGGACTTTCACTCTCCTGGCTGTTCCTTGTCATTTTAAAGTTGAATTTTGTCACTGCCTATTAATTGGTTGAAGATATATGATTATATATGATTTCATTCCTAAAACGTATTATCCTCAGCCTCTTGTTGTTTCATATGTATATATATATATTATTTCCTACTGCATTTGTTAATAAGCCCTATAAATAACCATGTAAATTAACCTGAATGTAATTTAGTTCCATTTACTTAAGAAATGAACCCCTTTCCTTTGGCTTTTGATGATGATTCTCATCACTTTGGGAGCTCCTGCCATTTCAGAAATTACATCAATATTTATTGGATGTGAACTTCTCGATCCTGCATTTCCCTGCCAGCCACACACAAAGGCTTTGCCACTCAATCTGGTATTATGAATATTTTCAGACAACCAACAGTCTGTCTTCATCTGCCCACTTCATTCTCAGACTCTTCCTCTAGAGCTGCTCCTCACCCTTTCTTTGGTCCAGACATGGCCCTTTAATCCCCCACATCATTTTGTAACAGGTAGCTTTTAAGAAACCTTGTGAAGCCAGACACATAACAGCGTAAGCAGTTTCATCCCATTCTGTATGTAGCAATATTTTTCTGAACTGTTTAGCAAATTCAAAATGAACAAATTAAATGCTATAAAAGTATTACAGTTTAGATTGCCAAGAAAGTTAATATTTCAACCCAATACAATATGTACAATGCAGTTCTAAATTCAACATTTACTAAAATAACACCATAAAATATGACACATGAAAGATCTTAAAAGAATGTATCTTTTCAAGAAGTTAGTAAAGTCTCCCCAGAATCAACAAAATTTTGGAACTTCCCAGATTTCAGAAGTAACTTTTCAGACTCTTTCTTTTCCAGAAAAAGTCTTTGTACTATTCATTTATTATTACCAGTAAGACCTCCAGAGCATTCTTATTGCAGCCTCTCATATTCCAGAAAATACAATGCAGACCTCAAGATTTATGTAGAATCTTACCCTAATAAAAGTCCACTTCTGAAACAACATCTATGAAGATACTTGTAGTTGAATAGCAATATATCTCCCAGCATCAACAATTTTCACAATGGCCTGAAATGAAATGGCCTGTGTAGCAATCATTAAACTTTTATAGGATTAAATTGATTCATAGGCTGATCTTGGGCTTCTCTCTTGAATCAGCAAACACTATAATCTATATATATATTTTTTTTTTTTTTTTCTTAATTTTTACTTTCCCCTCCTTCTTGGATGGAATGGAGAGAGGTAACAAATAAATTATCTGTTACATTTCATTTAATATATTTCAGGCATGTTTGCTTTGCAGGCAAATATGTCCAAAATAAAGATTTTTTTTTCTTAACTAAGGATACACACAATCCTTCAAATCACAAAATCCCAAAATTTTAAAAATTATGTTTGAAGTAGGTTCTTCACTGTCAGTGTCAAGTTTTACCTCAAAGCACATTATATCTGGAGCTATTAACCCTCAAAAGTTCAAAATGAAATGGGAAAAAAAGCCTACAAACTTATATACCACTTCATTATGTGAATGATGCTGAAATAATAACAATAATAGTAATCATCATCCTCATCCTCAAGTAATACAGGAAAAAGAAGCCAACAACTAAGGTAAATTCAAGAAATCTCTGTGCTTTTAACTTCCCTGTATTTTATAACCTGTTTAGCCAAACCAAAAGAAAATAAATAAAATAAAACATAAATTTTTGAATTTTTCAAAACAGCACAACCACTTATGGAGTTTCTCAGTCATGAATCAGTCTTGGCTGACTAATGGAGAACAAAGGATTCAGCTCTGTCAATAACAACTTCTTGAGATGTCTCCAAGAGGTTATAAAAGCATAAGTGCTTATAACAATAAAAAGAGTCCATGTTTATTTTTGTCAATAAAAACTTAACTTATGCAGTATGAAAATATTTTGACTTAAATAATTTGGTGACAATTTTATTTCAATCTTTTAAACAGCAACATATTCTAGAACATTTTAGCTTTATTCCAATTACATGGTGAATATTTCCAAGATACTAAAAAAAAAAGAAAAAAAAAAAAAGAAAGTAGAACATCAGTTTAACAATTCCAAAGTTATGAAAATATTTTAAGGCTCCTCAAATATGTGATGAAGAGTTGAACATGAAACAGAAAAAAAGGGTGCTAGCAAATTTCAGGAATATGTTACTCATAAAGCAGTGGCGAGTAATTAATCCACAACCATGAAATAAAGCTCTACTCTGACAGTGAATTTGGGAGACATTCAAGACAAATTAATCAGCACTCTGGGACACAATAATGAACCACACACTCAGTTTTGATCTTATAGTCGTGCTCCTTAGCGTTACTTTTATCTTTGAACTGTGAGAGAAACATCAATGAAAGAGAAGGATTGCCTGAATTCTGAGGTCTGGGTTATGTTGAAATATCAAGATAGTTCATGCTAGTTACAGGAATTACCAAAAAAAACTCCAACCAACCAAACATACAAGCAAAAAACCCCCACAAACCTAACAAAAACCCCACCCCCCCAAAATACTAAAAAACCCACCCTAACACAGCAAAACATACAAGCTACCTAGGATTTTTAAATTAAGAAACATGTTTACTTGTTTATATATGGAGCTGGTAACTAGCAGGAGATTTTACCATACTGTAAAGTAAACTAATAAAAATTTGACATAAAAACTATGCAGTGGAGAAAAAGGATTTTTTCAATCTTCTCACCAACCAACTACAAAAACTAGCATTTATTAGTTTTTACATTTCTCCACCATAAGCCTTTCAAAAGAACAGTTAACCTTAAATAAACAACATTCTTTCTAGATGCAGTTGTGACTTTTATTTTGCATATATGAAAAAAATTCCCTAAAGCCAAGCTGCATATGTATATTGACAGAAACAGTAAAGTTGTGATGATAAGATTATGCGTAATTGAAAGTCCTGTGGGAAATGTGAGGATTTTTTTCCACTGGTTTCTGTGTGTGATTTTTTTTTTTTTTTAATGTCATTCACAGATACTTTTAATTGGGTTTTGGTCTTCGAGCTAAGGAGATTCTAAAAATTACATTATTTCTCTTCCTTTTCATAAAAAAAGGGTGCACTTCTGCTTAAAGGCGAAATTCATGAATCCTCAATGAAGAGAGGCAAAGAGAAACTGTTTAAGCTATCTTCAACCACCCACAGCTTTGATAGGCAGCACATGAAATATCCTGTAATAATACCCTTCAACTGTAAAATAATTACATATTGTATTTCTTATATTCTACCCCTTTAACCTAGAAACTTCTTTTACCCACTAATTATTCCAGTTTCCTATCTTTGCTTTTACTTTGTAAAACACACAATTGCTAGAAGAAACATTTTCTATCTTCCCAAAGTCTTTCTACATTGCAAAGGATGACTAAAGTCCCTCATTGTCCAGTCTCAGTAAATCTCTAGCTAGAAGTGAATTAAGAAAAGAGATTGAATTACACCCATCTATAGTTCTAAATTTATTTCTTGTGACTGAGCATTTTTTCTCAATTCAGTAAAGAACTATCACATTTACAACCTTTTCCACTTACATTTCTTTATCCTATACATCAACAGATAATGAGCAGAATATATCAGTGCTTTGTCAGCTTTCCTCTAAACAGCACCAATGAATAAGGAGAATAAGCACGCTGATTAATCCTATAGCAAGAGCAAGGAAAAATCTCAATATCTGGTGTGACTATACCCATGTTGTTTTTTAAATATTAATGTAGAAGAAATAATTTTACAGTGAGTTTTTTTTTCCAACCCTGCTGGAATTTCATTCCTTGTAATTTATGAGAATAAATGATAATGACAATCAAAGCTGAAACTGAAAAATGATCAGCATTTGGGACAGGGAAGAATGTTTATTTCTTCATGGGTGCAAGAACTAGCACCACATCCTTTTTCCAATCACAAGACTCAATTTCATTGCAGATCTACATGCAAGCATGAATTTGACTACTGGGTTGTGTTGATGGCCACTATTTATCTATACCTGCCAGATCTTCAGTATTGGGGAACACATGTAGTGTGCTTCTGTGTAGTGTTTGGTATAGCATAATTTGACTTTTAGACTTGGAAAGTCAAGAGTTCTCTCTCACTCAGAAAAGAAAATCTCAATCAAGATGGGGAGTGGTGGACAATGTTCCCTCACCTAAATCACAGCTCTTTCCCTGGTCAGGAAAGGATATTCACTGTTACTGTACAATCTTCTAAATGCATTTTATTCATCATTTATCCTTCTGTCACAATACTGTTTTTCAGGGCTTTTAATTCCTTCTTTTTTTCCCCAATGAATTTTAAAAATACACTTCTTACTGCCTACTAGCACTACTGAACCTCAGATACATTTTTAGGCTGATGTGAAGAGCGTATACATTAGCCTGCTCTTTCACCACTATTTACTCATTGAGCCAGTGCCAGAGCACTAAGTATTTTACCAGTAAGAGTGGCACTAGGCTGTAAAAATAATATGAGACAGAAAAAAAAGGTATTCCAAGAGCTAGAGAGAGGCAATGAAAAGTAGACCACTTGGGAAGAGTCCTAGCTTAGATATTCAACTGCACTCTTCAGCAGAATGGGAATAAAAAAAAATATTCAGCCATAAAAAGTTAATAAAACATTTAATAAAAACATAATATTAAAAAATCATGAAAAATAGATAATTGCTGTTTCTCAAGTAATATTTTACAATATAATAGGATCCCCTAGAAGAAGAATATTGGCAGTAATATTTCAGTTCTACTACCCTGATCCACTGCACATTATATAGTGTCTCTTAAGACTACTAATACTTCTGTTCAATCTCATTAACTGCAAATATCAGAAGTTATGAAAATCCAGTTTCATTTGTTTCAAACACAATTGTGGAGATAGATTTGCAATTCTAAGCACAAAAAGATGACTAAATAATTCTTCTGCAGTGGTGCTCATTTGCATAATTAAAAGCTGGCAACTCTTCATTCATTTCCTTTACCTACTTGTAATATTCAGGTTTCTCAGTGTACATAATTAAAAGGCAAATTTACTACTTATAAATAAGAAATACTAACCACCAACTATCTAATTTAAAATACATCAATTACTACTGAATTTTCTGTTGCTTTGTATTGCAGAGTTAGCTGCATTCCCATCCACACAGAAGCAACAAGCAAAGTTCAAAGTTCTGTGAGATGAAGGGTCTATATGTCCCTGCTGCCCATGACACAAATCTAAAGTAGTTCTGCTCCTGATTTTTGCTAGTCAGCCAGTGTAAGTATACTGAACAATATGTACAATATACCATAAGCAGACCACTGCACAATGACCCAGACCTTTACAGTATCTCTCCTAGGGGTAAAAAGACAATTCCACCAAGAGAGAAAAAGCACTCCAGACCCACACATGCACACACATCAGCTGTACTCACATCTAGCTCAGCACTGCAATTCAATCATTTCAATGAGTTCTCAGCCTGTATATTGAAAACTTTCTCTATTACAGTAGCAAAAGATAAGTACCTTGACATGGTAAATCAGCTCTAAGTTGGGATGCATTCTGCTCTGGCAGTGTCACTCAATGTCCAGGAAAAAATTAAGCTTCTCTCAGTACATCATTCTGCAACAAATGCCTATATGCATTAGTGCAAATACAATTGTACTAATGAAGTTGACTACTGGAGAAAACCAAAACAGCAGGAAAAAGATATTAGTAGCCCTAATACACCTCAAAATATGTCTAGTAAAATATAATTTCCTCAGTTCTGAAGGAAAATACCGACATAATTTGGACTAAAATGTCAGTTTACATATAAATATACTGCATGCACAATATACTTTAAACAGTAAAGGTATAGAAACAATATAGAGAATATAGGAATAAATAACCACTGCAATGTGGTTATAACTTTGAATTCATATTTACCAGCTGCTTTTCATTTGAATCATATCTGAGATCTTTACGTTTTCATATTTTACAAGCCTTTTATAGAGGGATAAAATAACTTAAGGCAAAGCAAAAAGAGAAGTTCTTTCCCATTGCTGTCCCACATCTTTGCAGCTGTCATCAATGCAGGCTACAAGACTCAGTCACAACACCAGAACAGGTTCCCATATGCTCTTATAAGTTTGGGAATTTTCTTGATTTTTTTCTAAACCTATCTAAACCTATTTTTTTTCACACTTTTCTAGAAATCTCTAATGAACTGTCGTTATTCACTAAGACATTATCACATGGTCTTTATCAGATCTTTGTAATGGACGTCTTCCTACCATGACCATCTTTTGCTTTCCCTTCAAATACCATTTTGAGTATTCCTCCACCTGTAAGCTTCATTTTCTTCATTCCATGCAAACTTTTCAACCCCTGCTTTAAGTTTCCATTTTTATTATTTGCAGCTCTCACTGACCAAAGGTATCTTGCAGTTATGCCTCATTCAAACATTTTCTTGAAAACACACTCATTTTGAATCACCTATCAATCAAGCCATATTAATTGAACACTGAATGCTTTTGGCACCCCAAGTACATGGTAAATGTTTCTGTTTGGAGTGATGTGACCTTATCGGTTTCTTACAAATGGCAGCATGATTAAAATCAATAACTCTTGCCAAGTTCTTCTAGCAAGAGTGTACTTGGTGGAAACTGATAGGCCTTTCCAGGTCAACAATTCTACTTTCCAAAAACAGGTGAAAGCCAACAGAAATGCAGCACTGTAATTCACCAACAGAAATTTGACAGCTTAAAGGGATTAAAAAACAAAAGAAAAAAATCAGTTCTAGATGAGGCATTTTACTGGTAAAAGCATCCTTAAGTGCATAAGCAAATGAAGCTCTTAAAACAGAGGTTTATCCAAAAGATTTTCTATTAACTTCTGGAAGATTTTAATTAGACATCTGAATAGAACCTGAAATGCTGAGGTTTTCCTGATAAGGTGATAAATACTTCGTTCCTAGACTTTGAGCAATGAGAACAGAATTATTTTGTTGCAATTGGAAAAAGCAGGGATGAGCTGTAATTTGTTATTCTGCTGATATGGAGTACTCCTGTTTCGTCTTTATAAAGCTAAAGAATAACATCTGAACAAAAGAAAACTAAGTAGGAAACTAAATCAAAACCACCTACCCTTCATTGTAAGCTACATATATATTGTTCATCAAATAAAAGAATGAGGATCATAAAATGAAATATGATTCATAGAAGTCAGACAATGTTGTTGTAATATCTACTACATTTTCCGTAACTTTTTCTACAGGTATTTCATGATTCATCCCTTGTGTACATGATGTCATTGCCCAGAACTCAATTCAGAATATAAATTCAAACTTTTGTAACTATTTTATAATTTCCTTAATTAGATAAAGATGGAGGAAAGGTGGAAGTGTTCAGGGAAATATAAACTGCAATCTGCTTTCTAGATGCAAGCAATCATATCTTATATCTCCTGCCTAAGCATAAGTGAAGAGAAAGATTTTCTAGTCCAAGGAATTAACTTTTATATATTCATATGTCATTATAGAGAGAACCACATAGACACTCAATTTTAAAGCCTTGATCACATAAGCTAAAATTTTTACAAACATAACTTAAAAAAATTATAGCCATCTTGTCTGAAATGACACTGGAAGCATGAAATCATTAATTATGATATGGAAGAGACAAAGTATTTAAGAAATAGCAACATGACATAAATATTGCAATGGTAAAAGGACATTAATCTCAGGAGTTTTTGCAAACTTATTGCAAATTATTGACATTTTACTGTTAAGTAAAATGTAAAAGTTAATGTAAAAATTAAGGGAAGTGTAATCAAAAAAATTGCAAGAAACTTCAAAACTTTAATACCGATTCTGAATAATTCTGATAATTCAGATGTGAAAGATTGTCTATTTTTGAAGAATGGGGGAAAAAAGCCTAAAGATTTAAAAAAAAAAAAATAAAAGAGCAAATGGTATGAGCAGATTGCATTGACATTTATGAGACTAATTGTTGGAAAGCAGCTGTCAGAGTAATCATGAAATCATTAAAGTGTAATATAACAAACATGTAATTTGTTACAACAAACAGCTGATATTTTATTCTGATGAAATTTAATTCATCATATAAACTGAATTAAAATTAAATATATCTAGGCTGTCCCACAGCTACTTACTTGGCACTCCCACAAAAACTTAGAAATGTAGCTTGTATGACTATCCCACAACACGCTCAGTGCCTTGCAGTGAACTGCCCCAGATCACACATTACCCATGCCTTGATTCCAGCCCGAGGTTCCTTCCTCTCCTCTTGCTGCGGGGAAACAGCAGGTAAACCCTGGCTTTGATTTCCAAGGTCAGTGGGAAAACTATTTGCATTATAGCACCTAACTGGAGGGCAAATATGTCACACATAGCATTGCAATTAAAGGAAACGCCAGTATATTCCGGCAGTAGATCCATTGATTTCAAAACTAGTATCATATTTACATCACCTGCACTGAGCACAAATCTCCCTTCTGCTTTTCATGTTCATTTTCTAAAGAATGAGCAAACAGTAGGCTGAATTTACAGTCTGATGAACAAAATTAAGACATTTACAGTGACTACCAACCCCAGAAATAAACTGAGAACCATAGAAACAAATTACCATACAATTGTTATATTCCTCTGACTTGCCAATAAAAAATTTCTGTGGGTAATCCAGAGAGGACATGAAGTATACCATTTCTGTGTAAGAATCATTCTCTTTCTCTCCCATGTTTTGATGATAAAATTCTCTATTCAAAGTACTGTAAGAGTCTTATTGATTTGCCTTTAATCATGCATAGATTTCCACCAAGAAAACTGAAGTACTGAAGTGGCATTCAGCAACTTAATTTTATCTGTTTTAGTCAGTCTGTGATTAGGCTACACTTCACTGCATGGAAATTCTTGTAAAGTTCAGATAAAGAAAGAAAAAATACATTATGAACTTTACTGCATGTTAGGAAATCCAAGTGTCAGATACTAACTTTTGGGCTAGACTAACAAAACACTGAGTTGCACAAAACTACTTAATATGAAACCTCCTCTAAGATTAAAACTTTGAAGAAAAACTGCATATAAATCCAAGGATAGAAATAGGTTTCACAACTGATGAAACTTTAAGTAAAGCTCAAAATTCACAAAACTGTATTGAAATGGATTATTTAATCTTAGACATTAGTTACTAAGGCAAGTATGAAGCATAACTAAATTTATGTCTAGAGATTTGCTTCTATGCAAAACATTCAACAGCCTTCATTAATCATACCCATGAATATTAGTGTATATTCTTCCAAACAAAAATATCTTAAAACTTAAAAAATTAATAACATAGGCTGTCTCTGAAACTTTTATAATAAAAAAGTAAAGCTACAAAACTTGAATGAAGATTCTGCCATTTTTTTGACCACAAATGCCCTTGCTTCACTTTGTCTTTACCTAGTACCTCAAAAGGCAGGTTTTTTGATTACAGAATCCAGTGTCAGATATTACTTCAAGTCACCCTAGAATGAGCTGAACAATAAATCCTATGCAGAAAATTAGAAGTCAAATCCTGGATTAATTTTTTCGTTACTCAAATGAGTTATATCAGAGTTAAATTCACAAGTAAAAGTAAATAGTAAATCATGATAATGAAGCTTTTAATGGTAAATCATAAAAGCAGAAGTAATCAGCAATAACTCTCAGTAGCCTAAGCAATTCTAAAATTGTTATACAGGGTATAAACTAGGAACACTCTTCAAACCTAAGCGGGTATGCTGCCAGAATTAGTTGATTGTATGGTAGCAATTGTGTCGGGAATTATTTGCTGATAACTCCCATGTTTTGTATAAAAATTATATGAGATTCACAGTATGGATAATAATTCAACAGAAAAATCTGGTGGAAGACCTTAACAAGATATATTAGAGTTATAAAGAATAAAAATTGTCAGTTCAAATATGTCAACATTCCCTATATTGTCCTGATTACAATATAAAAAATATAAAAGAACATGGTCTATCTTTTTTATTTGTTTGCTTTTTCTATGCCCACCTGAGCATTCTACTGAAATTATTATCAGGATCCTGCATGTTTTCACTAACCCTCAACTTCCTCATTTGGGCTCTTCCAAGACATTCTGTACAGCTCCTGCTCTGACTAATTTCACATGTTAAAAAAAAAAAAAAAAAAAAAAGATATTCAACAAGACAACATTGTGGAAACTCGTACAGTGTTAGGCTCATGTTGAGGCTCAGGTCACACAGTAACAAAAAGAATATGCCACAGTGTAGAAACTGAATTAGTTTATTTCAGTGCACAAAATAAAAGATAGACCTATATTTCCTTTACTAAATTCCAGCAAGAGGAAGAATGTGCAAGTTCCTAGAAACACATATGAAGTAGGAAAAATGGAAAATACCAAAACACTATATAAAAATTGAGGGTAAAATACTGTCTTAGAGAACTTTTTTCCCAAAACAGGCAGTTATTCTACTTGCTTAAACTTTTTCAGGTGTTCAAAGTCTCCATAGATTTCTACAACCTTTCTCAAAGGTTGGTTGGTTTTAAGTGAAACATATTGTCCAGCCACTAGCACATTTCTGTCTTCCCTTATTTTACAGTAAAAAGAACCTCTTCTAATGTCTTTTTCAACATAATACAGATGCCTGTATGGACCAAATATAATTGTCTTGCAAATTTTTGGCAGCATCATGAAGTGAGAGCAGCTGCTTTTAGCCTTGTGAGGTTGCGAATGGCCATTCCTCTGTTGAGCTCAACAGACTTGTTCCAATTTTTGATTTTTAAGGATGTACCATCCATTCTTCCCTATGGTGAAAGTCACTCTTCAGGATGTAACCAAATCTGAAGCCTTAATTTCAAGCAGAGGAATTTTTACAGTTTTGATATACCATCTGGAGTTTTGATTACAAATGTGATGCTCTGTGTGTTCCAGTCTGCATTGCTTAACATACTCAGTTATGATCACAAAATTCCTGCATCATTTTAGAAAATAATTGATTTTGAGTAATCTACTTTAAAAGGCATCCATGTAAGTGTTAAAAAAAAAAAAAAAAGGCAAGTCTCCTACTTAGTAGGTTAAAAATTTTTAAAGGATGTTAGAAGTCTTGATGTGACTTAGGCCATAGGAAAGTAGAACCATACACTTGATGGTTACATTAACATATAAGATGAACTAAACATGCTTAAGCTACAGAAAGTTAGGGAGTGATATATTTGAGAAGTTAGTTTCATTACTACCCCTAATTTTTGAATGAATCATTCCACATATTTCAATAGGTCATTAACACATAAGGCTTCAAATGATAATTTCTATATTACACTGTAATGTATTTACTGGCCTAACTGATTGGAAAAATTAAGTCTCTTCCTCCAAGTATTTTTTTTTAAATAATGCATTTTTACTGCATTATTCACTTATAAAACAAGTGAAGACTTTAGCAGATGACAATATCATGTTGTAGCTTAATGGTAGCCAAAGAGAAATCATACACAGATATTAACTTCGTGTACTTTTCATACATATTTCTTGAAATAGCTAGAATTTGCCTTCCCATGTGCTCTTAAGAAACTGGTAAAAATATGAACCATAGTAAGAAAAATATCTTCCTGGAACTCAGCTAAAATTCTGCTCCAAAATTTACAAGGAAAAAAGGTACAAACCAATGGGAAAAACATTAATCTTTTGCATGAAGTTTTTACTACTTCCATGCCATTTTTTGACCATCTTCAGACAGATAAGATAGAAGGATTACATAACAAACACAGTTTCTACTGAAGTTTCTACTTCTTTTTTTACGGTGTTTGGTTCCATATTTTTCCTTCTTATTACCTGCAAAATCACAATCATAAGACTTCTCTGAAAAGCCTGGACAGTGTGATCAAATGGTGGATGACATTTATGTTGCAGATTCTGAGGTTTTCGTTTTAATTCCACATATCTAAGGGGGTTTTTTATTGCTGAAAACAAAGTCAAGCAACAAACAACAAGAAAACAAAAAAGCTGCATGCTGGAATGTCTAATTCTTGGTATTATTTGACTCTTGCATTTAACTCTTCCATATATTTTGAATTTCTTCTTCTATTACTAGCATTTAATTTATAAAGAATTTTATTGCATAAGTGACAAACCGATCCCACCAAATCCAAAAAAACCCCTCCGATTATATTCCAGATTTTTACAAATAAGTTATATGACATAAATAAACTGGTTTTGGTGACAGATATTTGGTGGAAGAGTACTAATCATAAAATTTTGCTCACAATTTTCAAAGGCATTTTCAAAACAGTTTAGTTAAAAAGTGATAGCAAAATAAAAGAAAATACTTGCTTTAAAAGATTTCTGAATTCCAATTCCTGAAAAAATTAAAAAAAATATGTTTGACAATATTTTTTTGAAACTCCAGGTCACTGAGGTAAGAAACTAAAAAGGCATATTTCAGACATATCAAAAGTTTTAGAAAACTAATCCTTGCCAGTGTAGTTAGGTGAACATTATAAATTCAGGGACAGTAGCAGCTAGGTGTCATCACATACCACTGGCTTTATTGGAGCTTTAAAATCTGTGACTGTTTAAATGAAAAGGCTATCAGAAGCTACCAGACTGGTACTAATGAGCAAAAAGGTAATAAGGTAAGGTTAAATAAATGAACTGGAGGATATAAAACATATTTGCACCTTTTTTCCTTTTTTCAATTTTCCTTTTGGAAAGTACTTTTATTGGATATCTTCCTGTTCACACTTTGGCACTGCTCATGCAAAGGCTTGCACAGTCAGAGAGCTGGGTCTTTATTCTCAGAGGACTAACAGTTTGCAAAAATATTCCTTTCTCTGTGTTTCATTATATCACTAAACTATTTCAACAACATAGCACTTGAAGGACATGAAAAACATCATCTCTCTTCAAATTCTGGAAACCTCACTCTTCTGCTGGGCCAAATATTAGTGCATTCTCCTTGCTTAAGTATTGTTTAGAAATTTTAGATCATTGCACCAAATGCTTTATTTTTAATATTATTAAGGAGTATTCCAGCTAAATTTGCAACAATAAATAACATCTCATTGCAACTTATTTTAAAATGTCAGGCATATCTTTATCCAATTAACAATGCACAAATATACAAAACTACTTGTATGTTTTCCAGGTGTACTCGCAGTCCAGTTATCTGGAGTTAGACAAAGTTCAAGAGGTTAGTCAAATAATTTTAAACATATCTTCACATCAATCTTTCAATTTTTCCATTCAGGAAATATTTACCTCCTTAAAAAAAAAGATACAAAATCTACTTATAACCTGCTAACTAGGACTTGCAGTGTTATTTACAGAATCAAATATGTTTTCATCCAGATGAAAGATACTGTTATAGTATCCCATGTCTGTTTCCAACAGAAATTTGAATACTAAATTGGATAAAGGTGTGAAAATTTAAAACTGTATAACCTGTAGAAACTTATGCTGATTTCAATGAATGACACAAAATGAAAGGCTGTTGGGTAGAGAAATCTGTAGAATGAATAAAAATTAACTATTTACTGTGAAGAAAAAGGTAGCAGCCTGCTGCTACATGGAAAGGAGGACAGCATAACTCAAGGGTGAAATCATGACTGCTAGTGAGGTTGTTAAAACACTAAAAGACAAGATGAAATTTTTGTAAAACTTTTTGGGGGAGAAAAGATGGGAGAAAAACCATTAAATGTAGCAGGATTTAGAAACGTTTAGTCTGCAGGGCAGAGATACATGGTTCTGAATAGCTTTATTAATGTAGTTCTTTGTTGCTCTCCACACTACTTAAACAAGGCTCCTACACTTTAAAAAGGGAACTTTGACTTACATGGCATCTATTTCTGGGACAAACAACTCTCTCAAATCTTCACCTGAACAAGACATTAATATCCTACCAAAAGCTGCAGCAGTTTATCACTATAGCCAAGCAGATTTTTTCCAAAGAGGTTTAAGAAACCTTAATTGCACCTTTGCTAACGCACATTAATATGAGCAATTAAAATTTGGTCATGCTAAGAACTTCAGTTCCTCTAAACTTAGAATTACTTCAGATTAATTCTCTTTCTGAATAAGAATTCTAGGCTTCAGACGCTAGGTAATCATATACTCATTACATAACTAGAAGAAGGCAAATTTCAGTAAAGAACAAATGATAATGATTATACAAAAATTATAAAACATTATACACAAATTGCTGTCAAATGGAAGAGACAACTTGGAAAAAAGTTCTAATGGCTTCTTAACTTTTACTCATAGACATCTCAGATAACATCTGCACTCAAACCATATGTAACTCTTTTTGATAGAAATGTCTTCTAAGTATATAGCAAAGATTTAGTGTTTTCACAGTTCATTCATTTGTGCAAGTGTGATAACTTAAGAATTATAGGAATTGTCAAAATATGTTCCATTTAGGTTGCTTCATAACTAATGTAAGTTTTTATCCATGTTCACTTATATTTGAGGTTGGCTCAGATATACCTGCAAGCCATTTTCAAGTTTATAAGTGTATTTATAAAATCTAATGCTTTTAGTTTCCAGTAAGCTGTGTAGTACATTCAAAGCAGTGGCATGAACACAGAAAAAGCAATAATGTAATGTAAATGTATTATTTGAGCCATATCTTCTGAGATCCAATATTAATTATTAATATCTCATGGCCATCCTAATTTATATTTTCAATGTTCTTCCTTCCATGACAAGTTTCTTATGAAAATATAAGGTTGTAACTAAAACCAAAAAAATTAAGAACATTCTTGTCTCTCAAATACAATGAGTATATTTATGTTCCCACTATGAATTTCATACATTAGAGTGGTCATTTTATTAAAACTGTGCTTATAATTTCAGAGTGCCACTTGCTTAATAAATTGAGCTGGTCCAATCTATGCATTACCTCTTAGAAGTTTCTAATCCTCCAATGGCTTAATTAAGATTCATATTAAACTATAGTGATTTACATTTCTACAGAAATAGAAACTTACAAAGTTTTTAAGATTAATGACATTGGGATGAATGCCAAGACAGGATATGCTGAAATGAGAAGGCATGCAGGTTGTGTCAATCCACTTTGCTGCTCCTCAGGAGGACACAAAGGAGTAGCTAAAACAGCTGTAACAGTAGATTTCCCTAAACAGCAACTGCAATACTTCAAAAAGTGTATCAGCAATTACTTTTTTTTTAAAAACTAAAAAAAATCATCCAAAAATATTGAGAGATAGCTGGTAAAGGCATTGAGACAAGTCACATTACACAGGGCAAGGCATCAGAATTTATTAGATAAAACCAGTATTTTTAAAATGTGTGTTGTTCCTGAAGCTTATCTGACGAGTCTAATTTCCCTTCTCTAGAAATTATTTTGTCTATCCTAAACAGGAGTAATCTTAACTTATATGAAAAGTACTTTTTTTTTTTTCTTTCCCTCTAGCACTTATGGTCTAAGATGAAGTTTATATTTCAAAATGGGTTTAAGAACTCACATTTCATCACAGAATCACTCAGCTAGCATTACCTAGTCATACAAAAATACTCCCTCTACCCACAGAAAAATCTGAAGCAAAACAGATTTAGCCAAAAAAAAAAGATTTAACCAAATATAAATCTGCAAGTGATCACAAATTTTAAGACAAGACTACAAGCATAAGTGTGCATGAATGTATACACACAACACAAATGCATATGAGAACTGCAGAAGTAGTCTCCCTTTCCTGGAACCAATCCCTTTGTAAACTTTTTGGTCACTTTTAATTTCCTTCCTTCCTTTAGTCTTCCGACTTATGATTCCATTAACCTTTTAAATTTCTAAACTTACTGCTGATTTTCTCAGAAGAAGGACTGGCTAATGACTGACAAAATTTTTAGTGCAGCAAATTGTCTGAATATTTTTTTTATAACTCAATTATATTATCATAAAGTAATGCCTTAACTTACTTAAAAACTCAAATATATATTAAAAAAATAGAGTTTAGTTTCCTCAGTCTTAGGAGAAAAATTTTGACAGTTTTGATTCACAGACATTAGACACTGAAACCACAATACAATATGATTTTCTAGAGTTTGACTGAAATTACACATAGTAAATCTCTCATTTTTTAATTAAGTCCGTAATTAAACTCAAAATTTCAGCTGAAGACTCCTAAACAAAACGGTCAAAACAAAGAATGGCTCAACTTTTCCATAAGAAAAACAATTAATTTAGACTGGAAGAGAAGGTTAATTTCTAACTAGAAGCAGCATGTTCCAAAATTTCTAGTTTTCCTGGATAATATGAATTGCTAGTTGACATGTTTTTCATTACTTAGCATATACTCTTATCTTGGTTATTAATGATGTTTCCACTCCTTTGCTGAGATTTGATGCAGATTGAAAAACAGTATTTCTTCAAATAGCCTGCATACTGCAAACTATTACAGAATGTTTTACAATCACTTCACCAAACGTTATTAAGGGTACTAAATATGACAGTGAAGCTGACTGTAGTGGTATAGAATTGCCTACAATTGTAAAACAATGAAAAACAAAATGTAAATTTAAAAAAAAAGGCTTTGTAATTTACTGAAAGGGTAACATTTTTATTGTTACCTGTGGTGCAGCAGCACACTGGATCAATGTTAATCAAAGGTCGGGACAGAGCAATGTTAGAAGATAATATAGAAAACAATGAATGAAAAAAAGTTATTTGAAAAAATGAAGCAAATATTCTTGTACAACAGGCAATCAGAAACCATACCAGATTGAGAAAGAAAATGTCTTTATAGACATTAACTCAGGTTTTCTTGAGCTTCTACTTCTGCAATAATGTCACTAATTAATACTTTTAAAGACTATAGTTTTCCAGAAATCAGTCCCAAATGAGCCACTCTTTCCATTTCACTGCAGCCAGAATCTCCTCTGGGAAATATTTCCCCAAAGAGCCATGCTCAAAAGCTTTCTGTGCTATCATTTCATAAACTATGGTATTTCACTGTCTACTGGTAATCTTAATCTGCAGGTAAGTCATAGTACCACACATCATGAAAACGTATTTTTATTTCTATCTTATTTGGAGACAAGGGAAGACCTTAGACTTGGACTACCTTAGATTTGGTTCTCTAGCTTTTTTTCAGCTGTCCTGAGTAGACATACTATACCTCTGTTGCAACAACCGCAGTTAGCTCTCCCCTTGTGATCCATGTAAACATAATTCCCTTCACGTTCCACTGTCTCCTCCAAGATTACACCTCAATTTTCCTTGCCATCTCCAAACACCAATTGCTGCATAAATCCTGTTTAAAATTGGCTTACAATAATTTTATTGTCAATTTACAATTTCAGACTGAAGGAAAAGTAAACACACAGATGACTAAACAACCACAATTTTCACTAGAATGCACATAAAAGCAGACCGAAAAAGCAAAGATATAATTTTGAAAGAAGACAGAAAAATGAAAAAGAGCATGTAAAAGGCTTTCATTTTACTTATGTGTTTCCTTTTTCTTTAACCCAACCGCAGTATAGAGACACAAAATCCTACCAGAAGAGATTTTGTCTTTTGATAAGTTAAAGCTGAAATCAGTCATGGACAGCAATTTCTTCATTTGTACCATGTTAATTGATTTTAATCTCAAATAGCATGTGTCTGTCATCATCACACTGTGACTATGCCAGACTACAGATAAATCTAAAATAGCTGTTAGCATTCTCTCTGTGACACCAAATAGCTCAAATCAAAACAAACTGTGCAACTACTCTAGTTCTGCTTCTTTGGTAAGCTTGTATTTTGGGATACCATAATTAGACTTCTTTTTGCACTAGATGCCTAAAAAAAGCCTTATGCACACTGTAGCAGCGTCAGCTTTTCCCCTTATTTCCATCTCTAAATATATGCCTTAAAGTAAGCTCACCTCACTGAACTCTTCCATTTCTGTTTTTTCCATACAGAGATGGGCTGCATGTCTTTAAAATGTGTTATTTTGCAGAGAAAATGGGATCTTCTTTTTGTGGTATGTCAACGTTAAAAGGAAAAAGACCTCCAACTTACATTCTAACTGAATGAAATGTGTTTTTTATTCAATAGAAAGTATTATTACATCCATTCATAGTCAAGTCAGATAAAAAAAAATAATGTTGTCAGATAAAAGTGTTTTTAGGCCATCTACCAGTGCATCAGTTGGGAAAAAGATGCCATCATAAAACACTAGATCTATTAAATTTTATATGCCACCTCTTCAGACATCCACCCTCTTTGTGGTGTCATTGAAGTCACCAATGAAGATTCATTTTACTCACCTTAGCACAGGTAAGCAGCACTAACCAATTCCACCCACAAGTGAAAGCATGATTATCACTTGATCTCTTGTCACAGTCAAGCCTTTTATACTTCAAGAGTTTTCAATATGTATTCTTAGATTACTGCAGAGATTCAACCAGGACACAGGTACCCTATTTACTCCCCATTAATAAATAAAAACTATTTTGCATATCTTAACAACATTGACTTTTGAGATTCTTTCCTGTCTTATTTATTAGTTCTTTGGGCTCATCAGGATGTGCAACATCATAATAGTATCTGGCAAAACCTGACACCTACCTCCTTTGTGTTCTCAAATAATGATTGCCCCCCGATGTGTACACAGATGTAGATCAGCTTCTCAACATAGACAGCAAGAAAGCGAGGGTGACTCCACAGTAAAAAAAAGTCAAACAAATTGGTGAAAAGATCCAACAGCACATTTAATTACTTTTTAGTGCCAAATGTACTAGGAAGTACTAATCTTTAATTAATATAGAAAATATTAATCTCACTAGTACTGCAGTTGCAATACTCTCTAAGATAAAGGATAAATTCGATATATGTCTTTCTCCTGGTTGGTGGCAACCAGAGTGAAGCAAAAAAACAAAACAAAACAAACCCCAAACCAACAAACAAACAAACAAACAAAACATTTCTTCTGGTATCCCAGGTCCTGCCGGACATTCAGTTGCAACAGGAGGAATGGGAAGGTAGGGACACAAACAACCTGAAAATATGTTTATATACATTATGATTAAAAATGTCTGTATTCTCCAGTGACAGTCCATCACCAGAATTTTGTAGAACTTGGGCTTACTAATTAAGTTTTCCTATTCCTGAAGCAATCTCAGAGGTAAGCTTGAAAAATAGTGATTGCCTTGTAAGTTTGATACACATTTGGGCCATCATTATTGAAGTTATGCTACACTTCAGAGCCCTTTCTTTTGATTAGTGACTTCCAAAAAAAAAAAAAAAAAAAAGAAAAAAACCCAGGTTAAATGCTACTCACATCTGACTCATTTTTTTAATCTACAACATACACCTTTTACTAACTGTCTCTGTGTAAGCTAATAAACTTTTTTAATTAGAAGATAATTAAATAGCAAAGCTGGGAACTTCCAAGATACACAAAAAGATTGCTTTATCAATAATAAAAGATTCTCAGCTCACTGAAGGGACTGGGAATACCAATTTAAGGCAAAATGAATACTGCTTGATAACAAGCTGCACAGCACTGCTCTCAACCCAAGAAATGTGAATATATGTTATTCACACCTTAAATAACTAGGATGCAAATAAAAGCCTGCTTTGGATTTGCAGGGTAAAATGCACATATCACCAATGTCCCTCTCTGGAAGTGTGATTTATTTTTCATCTCTGCTTTTATTTGGTGGTACTCATGATAATCCAGATAGTTTCTAATTTTTGCATTTAAAGATATTTTTTTCTCTGTATCCCCATATATATATATATATCTTATTACTCATAAATTCAGTGTTTATATGTTAAGTACTAGAGAAAAGCTTCTACAATAACCTGAACCTGTCATCTAAAATGAGGAAACAAATACCTGTATTCCTTATTCTGTATTTATTCTGCAGCTTCTAACATGGCATTTTTAAAGGACACAGATATAAGGTCTAATGACCAACTCACTTCTGTTTATATAAAAAAAGGAAAAGAAATCTAATTTTTTTTTTGTTAACTGCATGTATTTTTTCCTGTAGCATGTATTAAACAGGACTTATAAAAATTTCTATGCAAATGATACACAAAATATTCACTATAAGACAGTAACGTCTTCTGAACCCAAATGCATACTGAAAATGCAGACACATGGATGGATAATGTAATATTGTCTAGATATTTTAGATCTTAGTAAAAAAGAAATGGTCCTTTTACAATGTTTAAAGTAAAAAAGTTAATCTGAAAAAACTAGAAACACCATCTGACAGGAAAGGTAGAGTACTAGAAACATATTCGTTTTGACCTCACCTAATAATTGATGCAAACTGACTTACACAAGGAGCTTGATGGCCCATGACTGAATCAGCAGCAATGATGTCTGCTCTTGTGTTAGACTTTCTTGTCTCCTGACCATTAGCCAAATTCAAACTGTGTGGGCTCTCATCTATCTGTGTACAATTACATATTGCCAAGACTGAGCATCCTTTGGCTTTCTTTTGGATCCCTACTCAATTCAAATTTTACCTGTTGCTTCTTTGCCTGTCAGCTTAACATTAGGGAAAATAATGTGGTTTATCAAAATATCTAGGCACAACTTTGGGAAAATTAAAATTTATTTTAAGAATTCCAAGTATTACCTGAACACTGTTGGCACAGCACTTGGAAAGTCTAGTCAGAGGACAAGGGTAGACTGCAGTAAATGCAAGACAAACAAGCTCAAACAGTTTCTCTGTTCAAGCATACATCATGACTTCACACAGAACTGTGGGGAAATGTGCTCCCATATAAGCATTTCTATGCTTTTATTCAGATACCATATCCACAGTCAATAAGCTTTCACCTTTTGAAAACACATTCTGTGCTTTTCATTCGTCACTCTACTTGACAGATATTTTGTGGCTATTTTCATTTGGCATTCTTGCTAGTCTGAATTGATCTAGAGTGGAACACATTGCAGTGGGCTTTGATGAAAACCAAACCTATGCTTTTATATTTTAATCAGAAAAGGCTGAGTCTCAGCTGTTGGTTATATGGTATTCAAACTTATCTTCCATCATACTTTGGGCCAAATTTAATCTAAAGGAGGCAACACTCCAGAACTCCACTGCACTTGTAACTCATCAGAACAGAAGATGAAATTTGACCTTTAGAGTTCACTTCCAAGCACACTAAAGGTCCACAGTTTCATTATAAAAACTAAAAGAAATGACAATTTACCAAGAAACCCACTGCAGACAGAAGTGCTGACAGCTTTCTTAGCATATTCTGTTTTCTTTTTGCAGGCACAGGAAACCTGTTCCATGGATAGAAGTCTCTCCAAAGCATAACAAAAAACCCCAACAAAACCCCAAACAAACGAGCCTAAACCAAAGAACTATACATAAAATCCTCCAGTGTCTCTTATAACCACTATGATATTTGATAAATGTTATGAATGCTTATATATGAACACTTGGCACTACAAGACCCTATTTCAGAGATTGGCACTTTACACAGATCGAGGTAGGAAGACAAGTCGCTTCATTTTGTGACAAACATGCTATTTTTGGTTATATACACTTCCCTAAAGGAAATAAGAACTTTTACTATCTTATCTGCCATCCCAGTAATTGTGTACCATGCGTGTATCCTACTAAACAGAATTTGTCCTTATGGATAATAATGTGGGCTAAACAAGCGTCTGCCCTTCCACTTGCACTGCCAGAAAACTGCAGCAGGTCAGGTGAGATGCTGCTCATTATGTCTGGGGTAGAGTTAATGTTCTTCATACTCACTGGTGTGGGGTTGCATTTCAGATTTTTGCTGCTGATAGCATAGACATTTTCATTATTACTGAGCAGCACTTAGAGTCGAGGCCATTTCTGCTCGCCACCTCACCCTACCAGTGAGGACACTGGGAGTGTACAAGGACTTGTGAGGGGACACAGCCAGAACTGTTGACTGTCACTAACTGAAGGGATATTCCACAACATTTGGCATCATGCTCAGCACATACAGCTGGGGAAAGAAGGAGGAAGCGGGGTGAGGGGATGTTTGGAATGATGGCGTTTGTGTCCCCAGGTCATCATTATGCATGATGAGGCCCTCCTCTCCTGGAGATGGCTGAACGCCTGCCTGCCCATGGGAATTGGTGAATGAATGTCTTGTTTTGCTTTGCATATGTGCACAATTTTGCTTTATCTATTAAACTATCTTTATTTCAACTCATGAGTTTTCTCTTTCTTTTAATCTTCTGATTCTTCCTCATCCCACTTTTGGAAGAGTGAACCAGTGGTTCCCTGGGACTGAGTTGTCAGCTGGGGTGAAACCATGACAGAGGGTACCTCAGCTGCTGGCTCATTAGTATCCCTTGACAGTATGCAAAATTAAGATACCCTCTTATACCACTCTTGTAGTAACTGCCCCTTCTTTCCTCCCATCTTTGTAAGATAGTAACCTATTAACTGCCAAACCAATTTTTTTTCTCTCATAAATACCTATTGATACAAGGCTTCCTCCAAAATTATGATTTTGCTACCCCATAAACCACCTCATTCAAATAGATTGAGTCCCTGGGTTCTCTCAAGGAGTCTATTTGAAAAAAAGGAAAACAAAATCTCCTCCTTTTTCTTTGACGCACTTACTGGATCATGTGTGATAAATTAAAGGCTGTGCTTTGTTTTCTTTTCTTTTGTTTCACTTGCTATAAATTCATGCCTTGCATCACTCTTTACAAGGCTGGGTGTTCTGTCCTGGTGTTTTTGTTCAGAATAAGCAGACCAACTAAGAATGAATAATACCATAAGACTGCATTAGAAAGAAACTTCTAAGGATAGAATCAAAAGGATCATGACAACACTAAGCACATAGGATAAATTACTTCAGTAGAATCATAAGACTCTTTAAAGCCCTTTATGGGAAAAGAAAAAGAAAAAAGGAAAAAATGTAAAAAAAAAAAAAAAAATAGAAAGGCTAAACCAGTGGTTCTATGTCAATACTTCTATTCCTGACACTGCTACCATAAACAACAGTGGTTCATTAATATATCTTGTGGTGAATATTTGAGTAAAAAAGCTGAAAAAGAGAGTGGCTGATATTAAAAAAAGAAGGCTAGATCTAAAAATCTAAATGAAAGTAAGAATCCCCCAAATAATGCATAAATAGAACAGAATATTTCTGTTGGAGCAGACCTCTAATGATCATCTGGTTCAACTGCTTGGCTGCTTCAGCAATGATGAAAAGTTTGTTATTGAGAGCATTTTCCAAATGCTTTTATAACAGTGACAGGATTGGGGTATCAACCACTTTTCTAGGAAGCCTGTTCTAGTATTTGCCCAACCACTTGATAAAGAAAAGCTTCCTAATGTCAAGTCTGAATCTTCCCTGAAAGTAATCAGAAATTTAAGATTCTCTCAGATTATGTCAAAATCCCAATTATTTATTTAAACAAAAATCTCTACTAAGAGAATTTTTGACACTGACTATGAGGAAACAAATGTCACAATCTACTTGACCATAAAGCTCTTGAATAATTAATCTTCTACTGAAGTCATAAAATCATGGAATGGTTTGTGTTGGAAGGGGAAGGGATCTTAAAAATTATTTAGTTACAATCCCTGTCCACAGACAGGGACCCCTCCCATTAGACCAGGCTGCCCTATCCAACACTTCCAGGTATGTGGCATCCCCAGCTTCTCTGGGCAACCTATTCCAGTGCCTCACCACCCTTGCAGCAAAAAACTTTTTCCTACTATCTAGTCTAATCCCAATTTCTTTCAGTTTAAAGCCATTTCTCACTGTCCTATTACTACATACCCTCACAAAAAATTCTTAAAGACTACAAAGCCTTGTAGCCAGCAGGTACTGGAAGGCTGCTGCAAGGTCTCCCTGGAACCTTCTCTTCTCCAGGCTGAACAATGCCAACTCTTGTTTAAAATACTGAATGAAGCATTAAAGAAGTCAGAATGGCCACATAGTTAAAGACTACTGGAAATTTGTTAAATGGTCAAATTAAAAACAATGAAATCAAATTGAAAAAAAACCAACCTCAAAACAAACACCATCATAATAGCTACCTTTTCTTTGTCTAAATCTGTCCTGGGTTGCAGTGTATTCTATTATCATCTTCATGAGCTGTTGAAATCAGGTGGGGCAGTGTTTCCTTGCCTCCTCCCCCCAGACTATCTTTCTGTTAATGGCCCATCATTGCCCTGCCACATGACTCAGAGATAACTCCCTCCGGACTATCTTCTGTTAATGAGCCTAATCAACACTTGGCCTCATGACTCATTACCCCGTTGTGAGATGCTCCACCCAGAGGGAGGAACCAAGCATCCCATCGTGGATATAATCTGAGACTCTGAACACCAGAGACACCCTTTCCACTGGATTTCCAGAGGACAGGAGCTACACAGCCACCACTGGACTTTCTGAGGAAGAGCTGATCCTTTCTACATGATCACTACTTCAGGAGGACTGCAGCCACCATTCTACCAGACTGCTACCACCACCCTGATTAACAGGGAGTCAGGTTGTACCTTGACTCTGTCAGTTTGAACCAGTGTTTTCTTTTATTTTTTTTCCTTTTCTTTAATTTCCCCATTAAATTGTTATTCTGAATTGGTGCCTCCCACTGGTTTGTTTTCAAACTAGTACAAAATCTCAGTCTGAAATTTATGCTGCTGACTTATCTGATCTGAAAACATTTGAACTAAATGGCATAAACAATCCTGAGATGACTAGAACCTAAAATCTTCCTTTCCTTATATCCTATCAGCCCCAAAATGCAGTGGATACTGGAAAGGCAATCTAGCAGAAAATATCACATTTTTATGTCTTTATCATCATAAGTCCCCATGTCCAGCTCTTTCTGAACTCCACCCCCATGATGTGAAATGGTGAGGACTACCTGAATTCCATTAGGGCATGGAATTAGGTGCTGCAAACTATCTTTCTGGTCACTGTAACTTTAGTTTAATAGATAGAAGAAGTTTCTTCTAAAAGTGGTCTCAGTCACACTACAGTTCAGGTTAATTTTGTCTAAAACAGAGTAATGCTTGACTCAATCTTTCAAAAATACTCATGTGACAGATGAGTTGTATACCAAGATCAACACATTTTCCATAAAGGATGAAATTGCAACTATGTAAAAATGCTGACTACGTGGGAAAGGAGGTCCTTCAAGGGTTAGCTGCTCCATAGTAATCACATATCCCTAAGAAGTAGTATTACAAATTAGCTAGACTCACTTATTATTGTGTACAGGCATCCATGTTACTACAAGTGTTTTAACTAGTCAGTTAGCCATAGTTGAACTCGCATTAAAGAATTGTGTTGAACAATAAATGTAATTTGACAGAGCAATGCTCAGAAATGTATTTAGCAGTTCACGTTCTGGAATAGCATCAATGAAGCACATGGTTTCATCTATTGATATTTTCTTCAACATAAAAGTGAAAAAAAAAAAGCCGGTGATGTTCAAAACTGACACTGATGATGCTGGGGACTTTCAGAAACAGAAAAAATCAATCTGAAACCTGGAAAAGTGCTGTTACTTCATGAAAATGATGTTTTGCTTCTCTGCAACTGAAAACAACACAAAGAGAAACTATAGTAGAAGCAGGAAACATGAAGAGAGTATGTCTGTCACCCCCACAAAAAATCTACAACCGATCTATGATACAAAAGCTGGAAGAGCACATAAGTGTCAGTTGCTTTATTCTTAGATCTCATATCAGTGAAAAGAGACTGCAGAGAGAACAGCATTACAAATGGTAAAATATGACACCTGAACTAGTGGAAGTGCTAACATCTGACAAAGAGGAAAAAACTAAACCAACCAACCAAAACTAATCCTCAACCACCCAAAGAGAAGATGCTCTTAGGACTTCTATTCATACAAGGCATTTATTATATATAAGAGAAGAGTTGATATCTTACTACCCTTTATTTTCTCCCCATAATCTCTACAATGACACCTGAAACTCTTCAGGCTATCTGCCTCCCCTTGCCTGGTATAGTCCTACAGAACAGCCTTAGTGGGTTAATAAATTTAACTGCTGTCTTAGGCACAGAGATATTACTATGGAATGTGCTCAGAAATTGTGCCATTAGAGGACACATTCAGAATAGTACAAAGTACCACAGATCAGTCCTCCCTATTGTTCTTAAAATACGCGTAAGAGCACAGTGCAATGGATGCAAAAGTCTTTATTAATTAACAGGACCATGTAAAGAGCACATAGGATGGCTACATCTTATGCTGGTAGGTCCCCAAACACTTATATTATGGTCATATGCCTAAAACAGAAATGCTTTTATTTAGTTTTTTTAAAAAAATATTTTTTTCTCCTGATAAGAAGCGTATTCTTAACTGATAAAAAATATTAAACATTGTTCCTTGATAACCTGCTGGAAGAGCCCTTGCTCTGTCCTGGAACTGTATTTTAAATCACTCCTCAAGAACATCATCCTGTGATAAGCAAAATCAAAACAAGACTGAAGTACTTTATTATAGGAGATCTATGGCTAAAGCATTCACCCAAGATTCATGGCTAAAGCAGGATCCAAACCTTCCAAGAAATAGTCCTGAGATCAGACCACAGCTGGCCTTTCATCAGAAATTCAAAAATCACACACATGTGCAACAATACAGACAAACTCAACAGCTTTAGCAGCAGGAAACACATACACCTTTATCAGCTTAATAAAGAGGAGAAGGAAAGGGAATGTGGAAGTCCTGAAAGCATGCTATCTATTCCTTTAATTTATGGTGTGTAATCCTTAAAATTAGAGTGAAGAGCACACCCTTTGACCTTAAAAGCTTAAAGCACATTTGTAAAGATGACAAGACACCTCTTGGCTTTGTGGCCATTCATTTCTAACAGCTCAAGACCTTCACTAATTTATACAAATTAATGCATGTCAACACATGACAAAAATTGAGAAGACAAAAACAAAAAAGGAACTCAGCATTTATTAAGGAAACTTTCATTTTATTACAACTGATGAGAATATAAACCCACAAGATTCAAGCGTATAGTTTTAACCTTTTGTTTAAGTATTTTAGGGAACACTACCATCAAACATGCCAAGGAAACATCTATTTTTCTGAAACGAAAGAGTACAACAGCTAGATAAGTCACTGTTTACTTTCTTACCTTCAGATAGTATGAAGCAAAAAAAGATAGAGAAGTCAGTCTGATAATCTACTGCTGAATATTGCATCCATTTTTAAAGTAGCTGGTTCCTGATATATTTGACATTTAAAAAAAAAAGTCATTTTGTTCTACTGCAATCCTGATAAAGGAAAATTTCCATATTTCTTTTTAAAAGAGTGTAAAGTGAACTTAATTAACTAACATGCTTTTCTATTTCATTAGCTGAAAATGCTATTTCCTATTCAGAGAAAGACAGGCAGAATTCTATAGAATCTGACCATAGTAATTTAGATTTAATTCCTGTCTTCCCTTTCTCACCTGCACGACTGTACTATCCTTAATAAAATAGGTCTTAAATTTCAATGCACAGCATGAATTACAGTCCTAGTTCTCACCAACAATTCAATCTTTGCTCAAAAGAAGCTCTATTGTAATTTTAGCTGCATTATCAGGCAGTTTAACTCCAAATTTGCCAGTTTGAATTTTCCATGTCATCAAACAATTTCCTTTTAACACTGGGTGCCAACTTTCCATACCTTAAGTATATGAAGCATCCTCCTGAGTGTGAAATGTGGGGAACTTCACCCCTTTTCTTTTTTGGTTTTTACAAATCTTGGTCATATTTGCATCTTTCTTTGGAATATTTTCAAGCGGGTTTTTAGCCTCATTTTTGTAAAAACAAAGTAGAAACAGAGGTGTGCCCTTAGGAATACTGCCCAGACACTTTACAAAAAATATTTGTCATTAGAATTGCAGGTCATTAGAACAAAAGGAAACACCAAGATGGTTTTCATACAATTAGTATTTTGTAGGCTGATACTCTTGCTTTTGGTTAAGTGCAGCTGAGAAAGTCTTGCTATATCCAAAATTCTGAACAGATTTTTACTAGTTTTGAACTTTGTTGTGAAAAGAGGCTTTTCAAGGAAGAACTGTGCAGTAGACACAGATACTTTTTGTTCTATTTTTTCCTGACCAAGTCTGCAAAGAATTCTGTAAGTAACCTTTTCTTAGACTCATTTATGTGGCAAGTATATAGAATTAGGAAGAATAACAGTTCTAGCCATTTCTTTAAAAAAATTAAAGCAAAAAACCCCACAAAACTTAAATGCCATTTTCTTCAACATAGTTGCAACTGAAGACTACATGAAAATAGCTATCTATTCTTTTAGGCATGGAAAGGTTGAAAGACAAATAATACACTCAAAACTCTCAAGAAAGGCATCTTTCACTGTATGAAAAGTCACTACAATTTCTCTTTTATTTTTTTTTTCTTTTTTGGGGGTGGGAGGAGTGGTGACCAGAGGGTATCATTAAACAAATATTACACAAATCCTCCTTATGACCAATAACTATTACACCAATAGGCCTATTAATCTTTCTCTAGCAAATGAATGTTGTGGGGAAAAAATGTTTTCTCAATTTTTACCAGAAAAGTCATACTGATGGGTACGGCTGTTGTAGCAGTAGTAAGTATAACTTTGGCATGTTCCAAGTTCAGCAGCTTCATTGACTTTGCTAAGTTGACAATGAATAAAACTTTGTAAAATCTCTTCCCAGAAATACTGTCAGCACGGCCTTTTTAAACACAGACAACTTTGACTGGTATATCAGCTCGTTTTCTGAGGGGAGATAGCACACATAGAGCTCCAAAACATGTTAAAAGAACTAACTCATAAGTGGAAAAGTCAGGTTAAGATTTCAACTAATGATTTCAGAAAGTCTCAGTCACTGATGTCTCTGGTATTCTTCTTTGCAGGCCCTCAGTTGCTTCTTTTTACCAAAAAGTAATTAACTAAGTACAATTAAATGAGTTTTAGCCTATTAAGTCATTTTCATGGGAATATAAATAAATTAGTTATAATTAGATCTAATGAAACCCCTAAGAGTGCTGGGTTTAACTACAGAAATTATTCTATTGCCTGTGACTACTACAGTATCAGAATACATTCAAAACATCCTTTACATGTGAGCTCTCAAATTAACATAAAGATCTAAAAGAAAGTTCAATATTTATTTTCTCTTATCATCCATTGTTCTTATATGTTATTAAAATGTGTAACAAAAAGATCAAAACTAAGTAAAAATATTGAGACAAAAAGGATTGTAATATTAATTGTTGGAGAAAAGAAGAGGATAATAGGTTCAAGAAATTATCATTTAAGTTGAACTCCTAGAGAGACTGGAAAATTAAATCAACAGATCTTTTTGCAGTACTTCTAAGAGGTTCAGTACTTATATATACAAGAAATGCAGAAATAAATGAAAAGCCTTGCTTGCAGTAAGAATACAATCAGAAGACAACCAGCATTTTTGATAAAGTGAGCACCTCCAAAAAGACAGAAGAACAAGGCAAGGAAACTTGCCTTTTTCACATTTAGAATAAAAACTCCATCTTATATCAAAAGACACCACCAGGACTCACTCTTAAAAGATTCTAGAGCTCCTAGAAAAGTAACAGATCTCTCCATGACTGCAGTTACTATTTGTTGTAGTAATAACAAAACAGAAGCACATAAAGTCTTTTCTTTCATTCTGAAGTTCCTAGTACCTTTGTTTCTTTTGGTTTTTGTTCACTTAAGTACTCAGGCTTAATGTGTTAAAAAACGGGAGACAATAATAAAAACTTCATCCTTTTTTCTCTCTTCCTGTTCCTTTTCTAGTTTCAGAGATCTTACTCTTCTTACTCTCAGTCCTTACAATCCCCAATTCTATTGCCTCTCAGATGTTCCAAAAACAGCACATGTAGTACTGCTTGAGAGTCTATAGTCTCTTCCTGGATTTCAGCTCTTTATGGACAACAGTCCATAAATATTGTATTATTGATGTCTTATTAACCATTCAGCCAGAGAGAATTTAAAACAGATTTCAGTTTGGGAAAAAATTTCACTGTTATTATATTTCTTATCTGAGTAGGTATAGCTCATCTTATTTGTCAATCCAATCACTTTCTTACTATTTATCATTATCACAACTGCTACTCAGGACCACTTGTGTTGTACCTCAGCTGAGAATGTCCATTGAATGATTAGCACAGTCAACTCTTGGTAAATGGCTGTAAGCCTAAATTCACTTTTTCCTTTCTTGGAAAGACTACTCCCTTTCTGGGAGTACTGTTCTGGGTACTGTTTACACTTTACTAAACCCATCTTCCTATTAGCATCCTCATCAGAAGTTTCTCCCATATGAGAAAGCCTCCTGCTCTGGAAAGGCTGTTTAAATATATTCAGCGTGTCACTGCTTTGTTACATTACAAATAGGCAGGTTGCTCAATCATCTTTGTGACAAAACATTTCAGACCACTGATCATAGTGAGGAGGATCAGCACAACTATGCTGAATGTCTTGAAAACTATTTTGCTTATCATAAATTTCACTTCATTATTTTGTGCAGTCAGACATTGTCAACAGATTTTATCCACCCCATCATGTTTGTCATATATGATTTTTTAGTACAAAAAAGGACTATTTTAATTTGCTAGAAATAGTACATAATATTTTTAAGTGTAAAATAAACCAGGAAAAGCTGAAGAGGGTTCTGTTGCAGTGGGGCACAGTGGCTGCTTACCCCCATCTTTAGCACCCACTGGTGGATCACAAATAGCAGGCGATTCTGAATAGATGTTTACCTTTAACACTATAAAGGACCTGTTTTTCACTGATTAGAAGAAAAGCCCAAGCAGACTAGGTTTAAAAAGATTGAGAGGGACCATAACACTGATAAAGAAGAACTATCTTTTTGTAGTTTCAAGACAAAGAAAGATATTAGTTAAAGGACAGGAGTTAGAAGTCAGCAGATCCAAGAAATTTTATTCTGGGTTTTTTGATACACAGTGAAAACAATTTCTACACCACAGCTGTGTAATTTTTTCTGTAGAATCACCACTGTTTCCACTGTTTTCTTATCAGAGTTGCTCTTGTATACAAAGATTATTTCAAAATTGGTTCAGCAGTTCACACGTGATTAAGGTAGCAGGAGGAAAAAACTATCAAGAAATGCAAGCAAAACAAACAAACCTTTCAAAATGTTCAGAAACATTATGATGGCTTTTTTTCTTCAGTTGACTTGTTTTATTTTCTTACTCAGTGGTTCTATCTAAGTGACAGCTTGTTCAAAATCCCCACTGGTCCTTTTTTAATGCAGCACTTTTAAAGAGTATACAAAATCTAATCCATAATTATTAATCCTCTCAGGATACCAGTCACTACTAAAAAAAATGCTTAATTAAAATATCCTAAGATTAATAGTGATTTTGATATAAATATGGCAATCAAACAAACGTGAAAAAAACATACAATGGAAAAGGAGAAATAAAAAGCATCTTCACAGACCTCCAGATGCACTTACATTTCTTCAGCTGAAGTCTATATTTTTGTTCCTCAATGGTTTAGTCACAAAAATAGATTTCTAAATTATAAGACAGTCCTTTCAAAGCAATAGAACAGACTTTAAGTTTGCCTGTGAAAGCCTAAAAGAGCAAATAAAGCCCTTGAGCAAACTGAGGAAAAAAAGGACTGTAACATTCAAACCCCAGCAATTTGGCCACCCACTATTTATGTTCAGGGATTACTAAAAAAAGGTGACATTTTAAGCAATGTGATAGCCACTAATTCCACAATTCTCCTTTGACCACAAAAAAAAAAAAAAAAACCAAACAAAACCAATTAAACAAAGAAATGGACAATTAAACCCAAACAGAATTCAAGCGTACTCAGTATCCATTCATCAGTTACCAATAGATCACCTAATTAATGTAGTTTCAAGGTCTCTTTCAGAAGGAAAGAGATCCTGTCTAGAGGAAACCTTATCCTTACAGCATTTGTTAGCGTGCTTCTTTTAGAAGAAGAAAATCAACAGAAGAAAAAAATCCTCACATTTTTGCAATTATCTCTTTGTTACATGACTTCACATTACTCCCCCTTTCCTTGATATTTTTTTTTCTCTATAAATTTAAGGGCAGACATTTTATTTTACAACTTCTATGAAAAGGAGTTCCTGTATAACTGTCATTCATCAGTGGCAGAAAAGCCCATAATATGTCAAACCAGAGAGGTACCTACTCTAGAGAACATGGAGTAGACACACATTTTATATTCTGCGAAATGATGCAAAACATCTTCAGAGTAATGCTGTAGTTTAACAGTCTGTAGAAAGCTCTAGGGATTTCATAGTCCCAAAAGGAAACATTTCAAAGCAGCAGTGTTAACTCATTGCTTTCATATGCAGATATGTGACATTACAGCTGGTAGTTAAAGGAAACATGGTAATTCCTAAGTGCTGAAGTTCTAAGAAAATAATTTCTTTTGGTATTTTTGAAGTTGTGTATTTGGTTTCAACTACAAGAACGAAAAAAGAACCAACAACTCCCTCTTGGAATATTATGACAGTTCACATAGAAGGTCTTGCTCGAGAGCCATAGTTTATGTTATACCCAAAGAATCAGTCTAACCAAGTAAAAAAGACAAGTTTTGTTTCCAGCTCTCAAATATAACTAAGGTCACCATTTTTATTTGCAAAACACCAATAAAAGGCTCTGTACAGTGATAATGAAGTTTTCCTCGCCATCAATAAGTTATGTTACCACTAATAAACCCACAAGCTTTAGAATGTTCCAAGTAGCTAAAATTAAAAATTGAAAAATTTAACTTCACAGAACACATAGTTAAAAAGAGTGCTTGTACATGATCCCTGCATAATGAAAACCATCACTCTCCAGCAAAAAAGCAGTAAGATAGATACCAAATCTTCCACCTTACACTATGAGGAGTAACTGAGGTTTGTTTATCAGCTGGGGTTTCTTAGTCTGGAGAAAAGGAGGATCAGGAGGGACTTTATCACTCTCTACAGCTACCTAAAAGGAGGTTGGAGTGAGAGGGTGTCAGTCTCTTCTCCCAGGTAACAAGTGGCAGGATGACAGTAAATAGCCTCAGGTTCTTCCAGGGGAGATTTAGATTAGATATTAGGGGAAACAAAAATTTGGAAAGTGTTTAAAAGCATTGGAACAGACTGCCCCGGGAAGTGGTAGAGTGACCATCCCTGGTAGTGTTAAATAACCACATGGATATAGTACTTAAGGACATGCTTAAGTCGTGAACATGGTGATGGTGCTAGGTTGACAGTCAGACTTGATGATCTTACAGGCCTTTTCAAATCTTAATGATTGTATGATTATGATAAAGTACTAAACAATCTTGTAAAAGAAATATTGTCTAGACAATCATAATTGTTTGCATGAAAATTATGACCATTGTGTCTTTGAATTACAATATTAATTCAAGTCATTTACACGGTCAGCCTTGAAATTGTTGTTGCTGAAAAATTCACTCAGTCATTAATAGATTAAAAATAGCTTATCTTTGTAGTGTACACACAAAGTCAGGTAGTACAGTCTTGCACAACAGCTCTTCAGATAATAATATCTACAAATGTGTTCCTAAAAGTTTTGCACTTACCAAATTAAAGGTATAATCCATCTAACAAACAGTACAAAAATAATCTTTGGTGTTAGTAGAAAAAAAATGTTTAAATGCTTTCAAAACCACCAAAACATGAAAATACTTGTTAGGAGCAAACATTTTTTAAACAAAATACCTAATATATGGCTTGTATAATGAGTATCTTTATTTTAAAACGGTGATTATTTGCAGATACATTTATTAGGATATGAATTAAAAAGTGAAACATGTATTTTCAAACAATAAATAAGTTAAAATCTACCAGTTCATGAACTAAACATTTAGACAGCTTCCACAGCTAACAGAATGCTCTGCTTCCCAAAATATTTAAGCTATGTATGACTAGTTGGTATTTCAGAAGCATACCTAAAGCAAAACTGTTCTCTCAGGATCAATACTATGTTTTATTAATTGAAATAACTGTAACATTTCTAAAATTCATTGTCTTGAAACTGAGGCTTGTGAAAGACATTAAGGAATTCAGGCCAGAGCATTAAAGAAGGGTAGTTCATCTCATTAACCTCCATAAATTTTACTTAAAGGATATTTATTCATATTGGCACATTTCCAAGCAATCCACTAGAACTCGGAGCAATGCAATTGGCCTCAGTAATTTTGTAATAAGTGCTAAACAAATATTTTAATCCAAATAATTTCTAAATAACAAAAAGTTATTTGTGTGTAATTACAAGAATAAGTAAATAGGGGCAGAAACAATCTAGAAACACAACAAAAATATGGTAAGTGGAAAGCAATTTCTGTAGAGGATTATTTTTATTACATGTTTTCTATTATTTATAAGACTGTATGTGTATGAAAATGAATCAGAGAAACTTAAAAGCATCATGTTCATGGACTGATGAAAAAGATCCCTATGATTAATTTTCAGAAATAAGGATCTATTGTCGCTTCAAAAAGCTGCAGTTTCACAGATATATGTGCACACAATTAGATGTAATTTTACTTAAAATATAATTTCAAAATCAGTTGACAGCCTCACTTGGCTACAGTTAGTTTGTAGACTTCAATGGTTTTGACATGTAGAATAGTACTCGAAAAGTAACAGTCTTGCCTTTCGAGACAGGTAGTGCTTTAAGCTAAACAGACATCTTGTCTGACTCTCTCTCCACTAATGTAGGACATCTTTTCCCTGAAGGCATTTTTGCAATTCATTAATCATCCTAACCGTAAAATTTCAAAATTAAAGCTTTATGTTTATGCAAAGTTTGTTGATCTAGGTACAGATATTGCTTTCAACTACTCAGAAATATATCTGGCAAAGATTCTAAGTAATGATTTCCAAGATCTAGGGAGCCTGACCCAAAGACAACAGAAATCATTGCAGATTCTCATTGACCTCATATCCTACAAATCATGGATTATAAATATTTCTTATTCTGAAAACAAAATCTGACTCAAAATGTCACAGTCAATAAGCACTGACCGTATTTTACATACATCAAAGTAAGCAGACTTACTTAAAGTTTCTTGTTTATTTTAAATACTGACATAGGACTCTGGTCTTTAGCTTCCAAAGAGTCTCTGAGATAACAATAACAATAATTTATCACAGTTAAATTATACTTCAGTATATGTAATTCCATAAATGAAAGAAAAATAATTATGGCAGAACTTCCATTTTACCACCAAGAAAATAACTGGCATACACAGGGGCTCTCAAAGTGGCTAGTACCAAAGCGTGATACAAATGCTCCCGTTTCCATTATGCAAAATCAAATGTAATCATTCCTTTTTAAATTTATAAACCAAACTGGTTTATTTATATTCTATCTGTACCTTCATATTAAAATGGAACTAAAAATCTACCTAACAAGCAGAAGGAAATCATTCAATAACCTTCTTCCAAGAAAACTGTTTCTCAGTTTTAGAGACTTCTTTTACTGAATATTTCTACTAATCACTGAGAAGATACAGATTCTTGGCACTTTATCAAAATTAGTTCTGTAGAGAGAACAAATTTTTATATGGATGGGCAGAACTCGCACAGCCCAAATTCAAGCAAATATCCTCGAATTTACCTCTTTCTGATAGCTCCTAAGAAATCATGGATTTCAGTCAGAATTTATGGAAAAAAACCCCCTTAACAGTTTTATGATGTTTGCAAGTTCAGAACAAGGAGTACTTTCTAGGTTTTGTGCAGCCAGTGCTCACTGGAATTTCACATAATACAGAACAAAATTTAAAACAGAAATCTATAAACAATCACAAGAAAAAAAGAGTAGTAAGATTTCATGTTCTGATTTCTACCATTAGGGACAAAAAAAAGGGGTTTTCTTTTGTTGGCCATTAAAGCAAAAAAAATTAGAAGTCAAAGTGACTAGACAGTGAAAGAGACACTGAATATGAAAAACAGCCAGTAACTGTGAAACCAAAGAAACAGATTCTGGATCAGATACATTGATGACAAAATAGGTATTTTTTAGGTATTGTATTGAGAAAATAGGCACATTGATATTAAACTTTCAATTACATAAAAAACTGCCTAGATGGGATATTAAAGATTTTTTTGCCTGACCTGTATTCATTCCTGTTCCAAATGCATGTTACCTGAAAATACAAAATAATGAGAAAAATTTTGTTAATTATAATATTTAGCTAGTTAGAACCTCTACAGATTTCCTTAAATAACCTAAACATGGCCAGTAAAGAAAGTAAACATGGTAGAATAAAGAGGATGAGAATAGCTGCTGTGACTTTGAAGTTATTTCTGTCATAGTGAAAATTTACATTTCAATTAATTCATACCAGTGCTGTAATCTATTCACAGCTTTTAAAACCATTGAGATTTTTTTTCCTTTTACATTTGTATTGAAATACCTTGATTAACTCAAAATTCCGCAATTACTTTACAGAAAAGTCTTCACAATAGTAATGCATAAATAAAGGCTAACAAAATCAATATGATAACATCAATGACAGAATATGTGCTTTTTATTTATACTTCAAAGCAGAGATTTTAATAAATTAAATGCATGTCAGAATTTGTAAAAAATCTCTGCATCAACATGATTGTATTTCTCCTTCTCTTCCTTCCTTTCTGCCTCCAAAATCTGCTTCTATCTACTTCCTGATTGACAAATTCTTTTCATTATAATGTTAATGTATTACATCAGAGTTGATAGCATATGCATGGAGGAGAAAGATAAGTGATGTATCTTGGTACCTTTTCCTGTGAAATTATATTAGCCTTCTGGGATACAGGATAGGATGAAGCTGCAGATTCAAAGATCATTACACTGCTTATAACCCTTTGTACTTATCTTCAGTGCTACTAAAACTCTACAGAAAATCTAATTTCTCTGAAGCTGCATTAATGTCAAACCACCACTTTTTGTATGCCAGATTTCATTCCAGCTGGCAGGTAATACACAAAAGGATCTAATATCAATCACAGGGAATTATATAAAAGCTAAAGGTTTGGCATATTTGGCAAAGAATTCAACCAGTGCTCTACTTCTAAATTATTATGGGATCTTTGCTCTTCTATTTCGTTTGTGTTTTATTAAGCAGAAGGATGAAGTGATGAGCAATGCAGTCAAGGTTGTGCTTAATCTTTCCTCATTTTCTTACCACCAGGGAGGTCTTTTATGACTAATACCGGTAACTTTTTCAATCTCAGAAGCAGTCACTTTAGAGAAAATGTACAGGGCATGCCTAAAGAAGGAAAAAAAAATCCAGGGACCAGCTAATACTCTGGTCAAAACAGAGCAGAAAATACAGTCTCTCCATTCACACAGCACTTTTTAAAACTGAAACAAAACCCCACAGCAAGAGTACAGTGAATGAAAACTGTCTTCTCATTGATCTATTCCAGTGACTGACTGCTATGTCAATAATTAGCTTAAGATTTCAATTATAAACATAAAAAAATATACATATTTGTATTATATAAAAGTAACAGACAGGCCATACCCTTTAGAATGGTTTCCAATTTTTTCAATGGGTTAGAAATAACATGAAATTTCATAAGAATTTTACTTTTTTTACCTCTATATCTTTCTTTTGATGATAGCAAATAAATGCAGATCTTAAGATTCTCTTCTGAATAGAGTAATACTCAAGTGGTGTTTCATACCCTGTGCCAAAAAGAGGGATTCCAGCTTTCAATCAAAACTAGAGGCTTTTAGCATTACCAGGTGTCTTCAATAGAAAGAACACTGCAAAGTGCAACAACAACAAAAAAAATTATAGAATGGTTTGGGCTGGAAGGGACTTTTAACAATCATCTAGTCCACCCGGCCCTGCCACAGACTGGGATATTCTTCACTAGACCACATTGATCAAAGTCCCACTCACTTTGAACTTTGAACACTTCCAGGGATAGGACACCCCCAATTTCTCTGGACAACCTGTTCCAGTGCCTCAATACCATTACAGTAAAAAATGTCTTCCTTAAGTTCAACCTAAATCAACCCTCTTGTAGTTCAAGACCATTATCCCTGGTCTTACCTCTACAGGGTCTCCATCTTTCTTATAAGAACTCTTTAGTACTGAAAAGCTGAAATTAAATCTTTCTGCCGCATTCTCTTCTCCAGGAAGAAGAACTCCAACTCTGTTAATCTTTCCTCACAGGAGAGGTGTTCTATCCCTCTGAACTGTTATTTTTGACCTAAGTTTTATCCATCCTATGCTGACTATCTTTTATCTGTTACTCATGTGATGATAATGATGAGCCAAGCTTGTTGAACTGATATAGTTTTCTCAATAAAAACACTTTCACTATAGAGTTTTAGCTTCTCTTGTTAATGCTTGATATCTTTCTTGGAGCAAGAGATATCTTTAACTGATGAAACGACCTATTGCATCAACATGTATGTGTAAACTACTCTAAGCTAACCTTACAGTAAAAGAAAGACAGTCAAGTTATTAAAGAGGAGGTAGAGTTCATCTGTAGTGGATGTGTGAAGCAGTTCAGATGAAGCATGTATATATAGCACTGAGGGACATGATTAATGGTGGACAGTTGGAGCCTATGACCTTAGCTGTCATCTCTATCCTAAAGGATTCTATGATTCTACAATTTCCTGTTTCCCTTTGCTGAATTCAAGTAAGTGTCAAGCTCACTAGTTTTCAGATGTTCACAGAGCAAAGTCAATGGACTATAGATATAAAATACAAGACAGGAAAATCTGACTAGTTACAAGGAGAAAAAATTTGACAGGAGAATGGTCAAATAATGGAGAATTAGAGTCCTTATAAACATTTGAAATTTGATGGGGGCTAGGACCTACAGAGTCAGATCTAACTGGACCTTCTGTGAGAAAGGGGTTGGACAAGAGGACCTCCCTCCCACTCCGAGTAAGTCTATGATTCAATTTGCGATGCAAATTACAGGAAAAGCTAGTACAAGCATTAGCTGGCAACATTTCTCACAGGCCTGAATATACATCAAAGCAAAACTTCAAAACAAAGATCAAGGAATATTAAGTAGTTCTGCGACTGTTTCTTTCCAAGTGTCGTGTTATTTTCTTTCAAGTCAGATGACTCATCTACGACTGATATGTGTATGTCATGTCACCTATATCAAGCACTGAAAAAGCTCAAGTCTCTTCATTAGCCTACTTTTAAAATGGAATTTTTCAAATTAACATGTAAAACATACGCACATAAAACCACATGCTGAACACTGTTAAATTCAGTGTCTTGGAAGAATTGGTCACTTTAGTTACCACCGAGTCAGTTTATAACCCTTTCTGTACTGCAGCAAGTACTGAATTTTTTGTTTCTATACTTTCTTTTATTTCTGCATTTCAGCAGAAGAAACAAACCAAAATACTTTAGTGAATGTTCAAGCAAAACTTTTGGGATGTCAGACACTAATACTGGTATCTTTCCACAAAAAAGCCAAGAGAATTTGAATTAGACCGAAGGATCTAATGTGGGGAAATGCTCTACCTGGAACTAAAGTCAAGGGAGCTGTGCTTGAACATACTGAAATTACATGCTGATAACTGTTTGTAAATATTCACTGTTCCTGAACGAATATTCATCTTTAGTTAATACTTCAGACTTAAAATCCACCACTCATACTCTCACTATAAGAGTAAGGATGGAAATGGGAATTTCCCCTTTCATGATGCTACAAAAATAAACTTAGGATTGTGAATCTTTTGGGAACCATAAAGATAATTGTTATTAAAGAAAGGTAAGGAAAAATAAGAATTCTATATTTAGAGCATAACACAATACTTACAAATAAATGAGGAATCAGTCAAGTACAGAGTAATCAAAAGAAAAAAAACATAATTAGCGCTTACTCTCTGAACTTTACACATCCCATAAAGTGAGAGTTTCAAAAAAACAAAAAACCAAACAGGTTTCCATGGAAATACTACGTACTTACAGAATAACGTAATAAACATAAATACAAGGGGAAAAGATGTGATATAAGTTATATACAACTAGAATTATTTCTAATATTTCCTAACTCTTAAATCCTTAAACGTATTATTTTGTTATCAGAATGGTTAAAAAGATTTTATTACTTTATTTCACTAATACCATTTATCTGGAAAAATATCTTCCATAACAAGACATTTCAGCACCACCTATTTTGCTTAACTTTTAGCACTGATTCTCTACTACCTGGGATTATATTTATTGCAAGAACTCCAAAATAATTTATATGTAGACAGTAGGCAAAACTCATGTTAATACTGCTTCTCATTTTCTTACAATTGCTGACTAATATTATCCTTCTGCTTTTCAATCCTCACAGCTGGAATTAATACTAATTACAAACTGGCCCACGCTTTATTCACAAATATTTAAGGACTCAGATCCAAGCCTTGAATTCTCACAGATGAAAAATTCAGTAATCCTCTGCAATATCTTCTACAAACCTGCAGCCAGTTGACAGCATCCTTTACTCTTTCCTATATTATTTTCTTATAACTTAACTAAGGAATAATCTAGACATGGGTCAACTAAGCATTTAGGAATAGATTTAAATTCTGATGTCTCCAAAATATGACCTTGCTTTCTAAATGAACTTGTTAAAACTTTTAGATTAACCAAAATATTTATATCTTCTATAAAATCACTTTTGAGTAAATTGTTTTTATAAAAATCTACAATCTGTTTTCAATTCTAAGTGATTTTTTATAAATTAACCATAACATGCATTAGAATACAAACCGTATATACAAAAAATATAGCTTTCAATAATGCTTTAAAAGATTATGCTTCTAAAATAAATATTTAGGATAGACAGTTATAACTTAAAATGAATTCTCTATCATGGACAACTTAATTAGAAAAAAAATATAATTCTTATAAAGCAGATTACCACTCTGTCATATATATATATTTTAAAAGCCTTTAGAAACACCAGGAGTTTGAGCAAAAGAAGGCTATAAGCTTCAAAAACATCTCTACAGTGGATACAGAAAATTAATAAAATATCACACCAGAAATATCTGCCAAAATAGGTAAGAAGCATATAAGGAAACAAAGACACTTTATGAAATTGTTTTAATCTAACCTACAGAAATACTGCAATCTCACAACTGTGATTATGGTGCTAGTGAATAGTACTAAAAAAAGATCAGAATTAAGGTTATTTGACTATCTTAATAATGACTTCATCTAAATATATATTCGAATGTCACATTTAATCATAACAGTTAATCTTCCTTAATAGTTGGCTTGACATCTCTCTAAAACCTCTTTATCCTGTATTACTAATACCATATCAACTCGTCTTTCATGTTCATACAGTGTAATATTTTGAATATATACAAATCCACAAATATTCACTCACAAATGTAAGATTCAGATTAATGGTACAAATACCCAAACACCAAACTTTATTTTATGCAATCCCAATTATTTTCAGAGGTTTTCCTCTTCAAATTTCAATTAATTTTTTTAAGTTCTAGACAAAATGATCTTTTTTTTTAACTGTGACAATTTACTATTACCACTCAAATCTTGGTTCCAAAACGCTGGGATCAAGTGTGTGGGGAGAAGGGAGAAAGAAGGTGGAGAGAGAAGAGAAAGATACATCTTGACAGGAAAATAAATAGCCTACATGTGTACTGGGAGTTGCAAACTGCAAACAAGTGGTAGGCAATCCCAGTAAAGTTTGGGGAAAATTCCCTTGCAGTTCATACAATACTGTGTGCAAATAAATATAGCTTAAAATATCTCTTTATTCAAAATAGTAAATAAGGGCCAAAGTGCCATGAGGGGCTGGCTAGAAAACACAGCCTCTGCACAGATACTCTAGGGATTGTCAAGCACAAAAAAAAGTCCATGCATGATAATTAGTTATATGTAGAATAATATAATAAGTTATCTGAATACATGATCCTACTGTAGGAATATTTGACAGGGAGTATATAGATAAAACATTTGTCCGAAGAATGTATTTAGAAGTTATAAATTTTTTTGAGTATCATACATATGCACAATCACTTTTTGTTTCCATTATTAAGGTTCCAAAAAGATAGTCTTTTTGCCAAGAGATGCATGAGAAATAAAAATTACAAGGCAATGCAAAGATTTAGGATTCTGCCATATTAGATTTATAGACCCTCTCCTCAGTGGTGTGCTTTCTTTCAAAATATCTAAAGCCTTTACTATGTTGACTAAATTATTCCTAAAAGATCATTTGTTTTACCAAAAGCACACAGAACTCTATAAAAACAAAAACCAATTAGTTAATTTATTAACCACTGAATGAAATCTGTTATTTATGTAAATCTTGTAGAAAAATATTTAGTATGCATTCCCTGAAGAAAGAGGTGACCACAGAGCTTCAAAATTGAAAGAAAATCTTGTAAAAGAAATAATGAAGTAGCTGGATTCCAATTCTCACACATGATAAAGCAGGTACGATTTTCTATTCATGACAGCTTATTTTTAGATCAAGTACAAAATCCTTAAAATAGATTCTACTCTTAAGCAAAAAAAACCAGTTTACACTATGTTCTTACAATTCCTGTATAATAACATAAAAACCAACACCTTTATCTATTTTATCCACTTAAGCATAGCAACATTTCTTAAAGTCACACATGAAACAGGTTTTTACTTACATAGTGGGAAGATATGATTATCATTTCTGAGTAAGTAAATTCATTAATTTTTGGGATTTCCTGGCCAAGAAAATATTTTCTAATTTATATTTTCAAGTTAATGAAACAAAATTGTAATGAAGTAGTTCAGGAAGATAAATCTCTGTAGTTTTTTACTGTACATGTTGAAAAGAATAAGATGTAGATTCAGCTAATTTTCAGCACTGCTTAAACCTTCTGGCTCCATGTTCGTACATGTGATTTACAGAGGAATGCTGAAATAGTCCATTGATATCTGCTTCTGGAGAATACTGTTTAGGATTGAAACAAGCTCACTGACATGTTCAAACAACAATTTCCATGTTTTGTAGAACAGGAAGTCCCATTTCCATATAAGATTTGTTTGCAAATGATATCTAGTCTTATTAATTTATCATTCCTTCTATTTAATTACCATGCATCATTTAAACAGAACTATAATAAAGATAACAAGATTCTACCCTCTGTAATGAATCCTTTCAAGTTTTACCTACTGTCCTAGCAAAGCATATCTGGAAGATGACAAGACTTCTCTACAAAAACTGAAGAGGAACAGCTCTTGTGCACTGCAATCAGAGGAAAAGTTACAGCTTTTGTCACTAGTTGTTTCTGATCTAGCAAAGTGCATAAAAGTCTGAACGGTAGCCTTAAAAGCAATAAATTGCAATTATCTAAATCAATGTTACCACTTTCACAGAACATCCCTCTGTGATGAACTCTAACCTACTCCTCCCAGGAGCTGAAAGCCATAAAACGAACAATAGGTCACTGCATGTTGTGAAAGAGGTTTGAGTAGAATATTGTGATGTTTGGATAGACAGGCAGGGTGCCTCTGCCTGATGCAAGTCCGTGAAACATGCCTTCATAGGAAGCAAATAGAAGATATTTTACAAGAGCAATTTACAAAAAGAGGTAAGATCACATATTATGGGATTTTAATCACTTTTCTGCTAAGCAGGATAGATTAACAGTATTTTTCAGAGGCTGTCTTACAAATTATGTGCAATTTTTTTCTTCCATTCTTATTCTGAGGAATCCTACTACTCCTGATTCAACACAGTGCATTTCTGAGTGAGTATTTCAGTTCTCAGTTTTAAGAACTTTTGTGGGAGTATTCACAGTTTACTGGTTTGGATTTAAAATGGAAACTTACAAACAGTGTAAGTCTTACATCTACAGATCATAGTTGTTTGGACAGCTTGGCACGTTAGGAGAGGAAGTAAAAAGTGCTTGCTCTCAGCTGATACTGGTCACAGTGAATAGCTTGTCAGGGACAAGTGCTGATTAAAGCAAAAAGTGATTTTTAAAGCAGAAATTCTGCAAAAATAATCCATCCAAAATTTTCCGCCTTCTGAAGGAGTAGGAGAATATACCTTTCAATTCAACTAAGGATTTACTTATGCTTTCATACTCAGCTTTTCAATGAACTTTAATTGTTAATATTTAAATGATTGTAATTGAGAAGACAATACATCACTTTTGTAAGGTTGCTTCTTTAGGTCTTTCTGCCCGTGATGTTCTGTCTGTATTTTTGTTCCTAGACTCCAGCCAGGAATTAAAATTTAATCCTCTAGCCTCTACAATAAGCCTGATCCAGGAGAAAAACCAAAAGAACACAAACAAAACCAAAACCAACCAAAAAAGAAAACTCCAACAAACTCTACAGTTTGGAGGTGAGAGCACTTACAATACAACTTTCTTTCTACATTCATTAAATTCACACTTAGAATTCATACAGATTTCCTTTATACTGAGATATACACACATCCAGGGACTCTGAACAGAGGTCCTTCTCTTACTTTCCCACATTACAATCTTTCTACCTGTCTGTGAAGGCACAGGAGAGGTTCAGAAAAGGGGCAAATACTATGATACAGATACTATAATGGATACAATGCAACTTAACTTTTTAATACTAGAATGAATTTTTGTTTTATGACCTATCAATAGACCAAAACATTCAAAAGCAGGAATACAGCTATCTGAAAAATAATAAAGTGTTCAGACAGTTTCTTCTGTATAAAAGATACAATCTTTTTACTGACTAGTGTAAGTCCAGTCAAAATGTTTATTACTTTGTTATCATACGCACACTTTCAAACTATTTAAGAAAAACAGAACTCAAAAATTTTTGTGACAGGCGGCATTTCAAGTGCATCTTTAATCAAGGTAGCTATGTTTATTTCAATCTAGAAAATAACTTGCATACAGGTATAATACACTGTTTTCTTGTAAGTGCTTACTTGCATTTATTATTTGCTAATGTAAAAATCTTCCCTTACTTCCCTCTCCTTTGACATATGAATAGAACACTTTATTCTTAATTGAAAACTGCAGTCAGAAAAGAAATCAAACTCACTCATTTAATAACATGAGCTTTTCCTAAAGCATCATTATAAACTAAATTGAAAGTGCATTTTTCCTAAATATGAAATCTGCTGTTGTTAGTCCATGTGAATTGTTCCTCAAATGGGTTTAGGAAAAAGAAATAAAAGTCAGCTTAAATGTGGTTATTTGCAGATGTCTGGACACATACATATCAGATCTAAAGCATACATTTGAGATCTATTATTGTTATAACTTTTATTTCCCTCATTAAATCATGAATACAAACCTGAGAGAAAAAAGTACTAAAAGGGGTTCCTCTGTTCTCTAGAAGTGTATTTTCACTGAGGGGAAACTAATAGCTACTATTTGAATGAAGTAATTTGTATTGAATTTAAGGTTCTTCATACAAGCATCATGCAAAAAACCCTTACTTTCCCACAAAGATAAAAATTATACTTCATGTCCATTTCACATTTCATAAAACAGGTTGAAACAGAGACATTACAATTTCCCATAATTAGGAAAAGAAAATATCTCAGGATGAGCTACATATCTAAAACATTATGCAACAATAATCTGTCACAATATATTGTAAGTACTTCCTACCACGATAGCACCTAAATCCAAACCAAAATATTTCAGCACCATATTTTATTACATTAAAATTACATTAATTTTGACTAAATTCTACATAAAGCCAAGAAAGTATCCCAAAATATTACAAATATAAATCTGTCTCTAAGGATAAATCTCTCTTCTTCCTATGCAAACTTTTTTCATGTCAAAAATTTAGTTATATAACTGTTTTGATGTTATGTTCAATTTGGTGTACCCCAGTAGAAAGCTTCACAGCTTCAATAGCATAATCAGTGTTGCTTTATCTTCAGTGCCTAGCACTCCAAGCATGTCTTGAAGAAACACTGGACTCTTGAACTCTTGTTATTCAGCTAATATGAATGCTGAAGGTTAAAATGTATTTCAAACTGTGAGACTGACTAAATTTAACTCTGGCTATAATCCATAGTAAAATTTAACATTCAACATAAAAGAAACAAATCACTGCATCTTGCCATGAAGGAGTAATTCTCAGAAAAATCCATGACCTCTTAATATGAAAACACCAGCAAGGTTTGGTTTTTAGGCTTCATGCAAAAGCCAGAGCAGAGCAGTAAGAACTGATTTGGGAACCAATTCTCCTTCTTCAAAGGAGACAAATCAGGAAAACATTACGTGGCATTATATACTAAACAATTCATGACTCATTGTCCTTAAAGAGTGTGATAGAGGAAGGATGGGTGTCTGAAAGAGGTGCATAGGATTTAAAAATCCTTTCTTCTAGACATTAGCGTTAGCACAATAAAGGGTTCTTGAGAAAACGAGGATGAGGGGAGAAAAACACCACCTTATCTTTTATGGTTATTCTTCCAGCTAGAGCAGCATCTTCTACTGACTATCTTTTAAGCATCTGACCATTTTAAAAACTCTAAACCACACAAAAAAATTTTATGTGAGATAGACTTCACACAGTGACAAACATTATACATCCAGCATACATTGGAAAACATTACAATTTCAATGCAAAATTATCAAAGAAAGTACTCTGCAGAGTTGATAAAGTTATGAATAATGCTTATTGACTAGAGAAGGATTTAATTTCATAAATTTTAAAAATAAACTTTGTATTAGCAAATGAGACCAGCACAGAACCTCTCACTATTGCTCATTTACACTCAGTTGTAGGAAGACCTAACCTGTAGATCAAAGATGAAATAAAAAGCTATTGTTAAAACCCAAAATGTAAGAATTATAAAAGTGTATGAAAGACATTGACAATATAGGGGCACTGTGATCTTCTACAGCTCTTTGTAAGTGTGGTCATAACCTGAAATTTGAAGAAGAGTGACCCAGCAGCCAGAGATCAAAAGACTTTTATATGCTCAAGATTCTTACTTGCAATTAGTAACCAAAAGAGAAATTTTCATACAGTTCTTCCTAATGGGGAATATCACTGGGACAATCTTACGTCTATTTTTCTACAGTATTTTTGCTTTTCTGAATATTTCTATGACATCTGACATACAGATTCTTAACAGAAGGTTGGGGTTTTTTTACTGAAGTACATAATACCAAGAAAATGCAAAATAAAGCAATGAGGGACAGTTCATCCCACAGCCTAATAATATATGTCTATACATTATCTTGTAAATGTTTGTGGACTTTTCCTTATCTTTAGATTATTGACCATTTTTGTACAATGGTTTGTGTCATTACATCTAATTTCCTAATCAGCGTGAATTCAAGTAGCCAATAAATGAGAATATTTCATTATCTATGATTTATTGTGTTACAAAGCACGACAGACTCTAGATGAGAAATAGGCTCAGCAATGTATCTTATTAAGGAAACTTTCCTGTCTGACCATCCAGAAGCCACTCCAGGAGTCATGTTCCCAACAGCTGAAAATTTAACTACTGAGACTGTAGCCCCTTCACAGCAGGGCAGCTCCAGTGAAGCAAGGGGGGCTCCACTTGACTCTCTACATAGCCCCCATTCAGTCTCAGACATTTTCCTTAACAGTTTGGAACACATCTGACAAATGCATTTTCTTGTCTGAAAGTAGGATGTCTGACAATATGGTAGTAGTGAAGTAGTAGTGAAGATGTAGAAAGGCAATAGGTTTCTGCAACAGAAATTAGGGAGATGTACAAGACAGGAGACATGGACACCTTTCTCTCTACTGTCTGTATAGACTTCTGTGAAATAAACTGCCTAAACAGATTTAAAATAAAACAAAACCAAAACAAAATTTCAAAAAATAAACAAACAAACTAAACCAAACAACAAAATAAACACCAAAACCAAAAGAAAACCCTCTATAAAATCCTAAATATATTGAATGAGAAACAAGTACATGCCATGCATGAGGCATATTCCATTTTAAGCTTTATCATTGCTTTAATAAAAGCATGAATGTAATTTTTATGCCCTCCGTAGAGTTTTCCTACAAAAAGACACAGTAGAGAAGTTGCATTTTCACCCCTAAAAGTACAATGCTGAGAGCTGAGGAACATTATTCTTTATGTATGTTATTCACTGTGGGCTTTGAATATCAAGAGAAATTTGAGTGCAGTAATCTCTAAAGACTCAGACATTTCTGAAGAATGAACTGATTTCTGAGCATTAAGTCACAGTGCTTCATTTCATTATGTACTGCCCCTCTACAAGACAAAAATAAATCTGTGGAAGATCAGATTTCTTATACATATGTATTGTTGCTATTACGTGACATGAGCTTATCTTTGACTGAAGATTAGCTCATGTAAGCTGGAATGACTAAGTACAGTACGCAGTGCCACTGATTTTTTTTCCCCACCTTAAAAAAGAAGCCTTTTCTCATAATTAGACTAGTCCACCTTGTTTGAAAAGCTTTCAAAACAATGACACAACTAACTATTTCGCTTGCTAGACTCAAAATCAATCACATTTTTCTACTTTCCAACTTTCATTTATATTTAAATGTTCTTCTGCTTGCACCATTTACAACTCCATCCAATCACTTTTCTGGTTCTTGGTTTTGTGACTGTCAAAAAGCCATCAAATTGTCATATTTTTCAGTCCTAAATCAAGACAAATTCTCAATAATAATCTGGAGACAGACAATTCTAATTGTTCCTAATGGTTTTGTGTAATCCATTCCTTCCCAGAACAACCAAAGAGTGAGTTTTCCTTGTATTGCATCACTCAAGTGTAGTTATATGCATAGTTACCTACATTTCAGCAATTCTGAAAGAAAAAAATAGTAATATTGGTATGTATAAAACAGTTTCCCCACATTTAAATTAATACTGAGTAGTTTTGCTTCAGTAACATGGTATAGTCATCGAATCATAGAATCATTTAGGTTGGAAAAGAGCCAGTCTTTCAGACAATTCATAACTAGATTATACATTGTCAGCCTGAATTTGAAGAAAGAATTAACATATAAAACTACATCTTCTTGGGAATAAAAGAATGGCTTGTATTATACAGACTATGATAGAGAATCCAGTTTCTTCATTTAAGTACAAATTGATTATACTTCCATTTAGGTACCTTATACCAAATAATTGGTTACTAACATATTCCGTCCAGTTCAACAAAAAGTTCTCGACAGCATATTTTCCTGGTTATTGTTAACACATGTGGGGAGGACAGAGTTAAAACTGGGGAGGAGAAAGAGTTGTTTTTATAATTGTTTTCCCTCAAGATGGCCTTGCAGCTGGAGGAGTGCTAAGAATTTTCAGTCTGGGAAAATTCACTGTTTCTGTCTATCTTGAGAAGTCACGTGACAGAATGCTGTAAAAGACCTAAGAAGCCTTCCTCACAGGTCTAGTAAGGGGGAAGGGAGATAAGAAGCATGGAGATCATAAAACACAGCTTTGTGAAGAACTGTGCCTGTGCCAGACCTTTTCAATATGTGAGCCAGGAAACAGCCTGAGCACTTTTTGCCCCTGCTAAGATGACATAAGCTTAGCAGTGTATGTGTCCCTGCTTTGCCAGCAAAATTATCCATAATGGGATAAATCTTTTCTTCACACTTCAGCTGTGGATGATGGCCATCTTGGTGTTACCTGGATATATTCGGTTCACACAATACATCCCAGTCAAAACCAAAAATGTATCAGCCCAGAATTTAAATAGAACATTAAAAGATTAGATTCTGAAAAACTATAAGCAAGTAAAGATTCTCTGCATAACTTTAAGAAAATTTTAAATAAAAGTCACAAATACAGCTTTTGATGTTCTTTATAAACCCTGTAAACCTGTCTGTCATCCCCTTTTCTGTGCCATCCTGCTTTGCAAAAGCTGTCTTTTACATCCTTCTATCATATTTTTGTACTCAAGCTATTGATAACCTACCAAATGAAATTTAACACTCCACCTTCAATCTGCCATTAAACAGTTTTGGTCTTTTTATGTGTCAGTTTTTATATACAAACATCAACATATTCAGAGATTCAAGATTACCCGAATCTGAAATGCCTAGCTTTTGGCATTTGCTGAAAACCGATGGCTTTACTTGATGAAATTAAGTAAAATTTTTTTCACCATTAGATGAAAGCAATAGCAAAAGGCAGTTATAAGCTGCACATATTAATGAAATAATTCATAAACACTGAAGTACACTTAGTAGAAAAAACAAAACTAACAAACCTACTGTAAGGACATACATATAGTGTTATGTTTATGTGACCATAATGCAGAGTTCTGGTTAAGACACTGGCATTATTTTATGCTCTATTTTTTTCAGTACATGTTAGGAAAAACATTCTGCCTTATGCACATTTTAAGTTTTCAATTAATAAAAAAGGCAGATGTACATGTCAAACTACAAACTACTAATAGAGCCAGGAGATAAAATATGATTGATCAAAAGGACTATATGATTTTAACATGATTTTACAGAGTCGAGCAGTATAAATGAGAAGGTATTAGAGAAGGGTATGCATATATAATACAAAAAATGCATATATATTTTTGTGTAACTATTTCAAGACACACAAATATGCATGTCATTGTAAACTAGAGATGTGTATGTAAACAATCAAACACACACAGATAGACTTCTTGGGTTTCCACAATAACATTCAGCTTTACAAGTTAGTAGAAAACTGATAAAATATGGATGGTTGACTCAGTTCTTACAGTCACATAGAAACAAAGCTAGAAAAAGTTATTTGAGGAATATTAGGCATAAACTTTTACTTTTCTGGTAGAACTATGAAAGGAGAAACATAAAAAAACAAAACAGATTTTGCTTTCAATCCAGGTGTACATTCATGTGTGTCAATACAGCACATAGCTTTGGCTGCAGAGAAAAGTACAAAGTGAAAAATATCTGTCATGAAGTCTCACAAGTCAAGATTAAAGCTTCTTTTATGAAGCAAAGAACATTGCTCTGGATAAAACTCATTACAAGGTCCACAGGTTCTTTAAGATCTGTGGCAAAAGATGTCTGGGCAAAATGCTGCTAACTTGCTACTATTTCTTTTGTCTCTATTATTCTCAGTTAGTCAACCTTTGGATATTTTTCAGTTATGACAATGGAAACTCATAATGGCATTAAGTTACTAAAATATTCCCTTGAATATTAGTAGTTGATAAGAAATACAACAATAACTTAGATAAAGATCAGGTTGGACATAAATAACAGTTTTTGGTGAACTAAATTTTAATCAAAAGATATATAAATACATCATAGAGAGAATTAAAGCTAAAGCAGAGTCTACAGTCTAGTGTTACAAGATCCTAAATTTAAGAACTGAATATACAAAATGGGTTTGCAGGACTTTTATTCTCCATCCTACTTTTTTCTGGACTGTCTTTCACTTGTTTTTTTTTTTTTTTTTGTCATCAATAATTGTTTGTAATTTCTTATCAGTTAGGGATAAATAACTCAAGATGGCGAGGAATATTGCATGTTATAAATGAAACACCATGCACTATGTGTTAGTAAGGAAACGATATTGTCCAGTGATCAAGTCCTCAGTCTTAGATGCAAGAAATCCACAGACCAACTGTATTATAATCTTTCAAAACATACATGTATAATATAAGCTTTATCTTATCATGAGAAATGCTATTACCACACTACTAACAGAAATAATAGTACAAAAGATATAATGGTGATATGGTCTTCAGCTGGCTAGCTAGCTAAAAAGCATTCTGCCCTATTTGGGTTGTTAGCGTGTCTTGAATTACATAACACTTTATCTTACTACTATTACTAACTGCTAAAATGTCCAACATACCCTCATTTGCTGGCTATATATCTCCACAAACTTCAGAAAGCAAAAATAGTATCCTTGGACTAGAGGAGGTATGGTGAAGATGAATAAAACAAACCCAAGGAATTGATAAAACCAGTGAGGATGGAAAGAGAGGGATGTGGCAGGTGAAAGAAGAAAAGAAAGGCCTTGTAACTGATTACAGATAAATGTAAAGAAGCCCAAAATTCTTAACACCACAAGAATTTTCAATTCTTCAAGTTAATAAAGGCTATGAAATATGCAAGATACAAAATACAAAAAATGATTTGTCTCATTTAAATGCTGTATTAAATATCAATATATACTATACTTTTTAGACAAAAGAAATTAGATTTTTCATTTAATGATATTTAATGATTTTTTTCTTGCCAATTCATGGCAAACTGGTGTTTGTTTCTATATGTCAGGCATTCCCTGACAACAGACATGCTAGTACAGATTTACCTGGCACAGTAGAGCATCTTGCAGCACAAATCCCCACAGTTCCCAGAGCACTAAGAGCATTTGGGTTTCCGTGGAGCTTCAGAACCCAAAAACTTTGAGAACTAAGACATGGTGCTGGTAGTAGGGGCAGACAAGGGTCATGACAGGACTTAAAAGTTTTCTACCTGAAAATGCACCAAGCCAAAATGGCTGTTTACCTAACCCTGGCTTGGTTTGTACTCCTGGCCTAGAGAAAGAATTTCACTCACAGGGGCTGCAGCAGCACAGCCTGGTACTCTAAGATACTCTCTAACTTCTCTACACAGAGCTGCAACAGAATATAGAAATGAAGTCTTTAAGAAGTGGGGAAATTCAGGTTTTAGTGGCCATTTTCATTAGAAATATAGAAATGACCTTTTGTATTACAGCTTCTCTCCCTTTTAACATACTATACTGTTGATCCTTAAACAGCTCAGGACAAACACTAGCTCTTATTAAGAGTCATCACATAGGACATTGTTTGTAGTTCACTACAGACTAGCAGAATATTACAGATACTACTCACTCTGGTTTTGAGGTCCAACATCACTAATCTGTGATGCTGCAGTGGTAAGTTAGAATGAACTGTGCTGAACTACCAGAAAATTAGCTCTCTGGGATACTTTCTATCAAAATTAAGCAATAATGAATGCAAAGACATGGGTTTTATTTCAGAAATGCAAATGGGTTGGCTAAATGAGTTCTACCAATGGTATTACAACGCAGCTTTGTACTCATGACTTTTTGAAAAAACAGAAAAAAAACCATAAATAATGCAATTTCAGTCTGGAAAAGAAAATATTGAAATATTCTTTGTGCTATAAAAGAGTGAAGTTGGCAATCAATAGAAAAATAAAGCTGTTTTGAACGGGCAGATGGTTGTTCTACACAGCCCTTGGATTTGGAGGAATAGTTTTGTCACTGCATTTAAAGTGGGAGAGGAGGAAGAGTGAGAGAGAAATTTTACGTTTGCCGGCCAGCCAGGACACAAAGAAATAGGAAGAAGACTAATAAAAATCTAAGCCTTACACATAAGCAAACAAAATTACAAAAGTTTATTTTATTCATAGAAAAATCAAAATATAGCATATTTCACTAAAAGAATTACACTTAAAAGCAGTGTAAATGCTTAAATATGTCATGGCATTATACCCCCTCTCAAATAATCATATTAAAAAAACCACATATGTAATAATTAGAATAGCGAGTGGCTTCTGAAATCCACAGATCAAAATGTTTAAATGTTAGAATGACCACAGTCCACCTTCTCCTCATACAACAAAATAAACATCACAGTCTTGTGGCCAACCCGTAGGTGCCAGCTAGTCACCTGCTTCACAGTCATTTTCTTTTCCCCAGCCAATAAGGAAAAATCTACCTGATGCTGGACCCTGGCCACCTCAAGTCCATCTTCCTTCTCCCTAAAAGCAGTCTTTATAAACAGACTTTCATCAAAGCAAAGACCCATGTCATTCATTTGACTGAAACTTCCCACTGATGATAAGCTTAGGCTTTCATTAAAATGATAAGCTGTGAAGCCTTAGCTAAGAATATTGAGAGGTAATATCACTTTTTCCTTCAGTGGATGAAAAAATAACTTTTCTGCCTCTAGCCTGCAAACAGTTAGGGCTTCTTCCTCCCCAGTTCACTGAAGCTGGGCAAAATCTTCACTGTGACCATACACAGAAGATATGTTACAGAGGAGTATCATAGCAATGCAAAAACTAGTTCTCCTCCCACCCTACTGTAAGCTATTCCCTAAAGAACTGCTCTAAGAAATTATGGCATCACCTAAATTGAAACCACTCACAAAAGTCAACTCCTCTATACTTCTCTGTGTCCACTCACACTTTAAAAATAGTGTTAGGAATCCATGCTCTCCTTTCCTGGTCTCCATTATTTCTACTTCAGAATCTGTTCTTGTGTCTATTTTATTTCTTTATAGCTTACAAAAAAAAGCAAACATGTTTGAAAGAAAAATACCTGTAACTACAGATGTCACCCATGACAGCAAGTAAAATATATCCTTTCTGACTGTAACCTATATTCACCTGCTCTTTTCAGATGCCACACAGTAGTGGTGCCATCAAATATCTCCAGTCAGATTTCTCCATCCTTTAAACAAAGTCACTATACTCTCTCAGGTTACAGTTTGATGGTTTGTTTCCTTTTTTTTTTTTTTAAATAACCATGGAGCTGGCCTTAAAAATGTCTTCACTTAAAACTTTTGAAGCAGCAAGCAGCTTTCTAAACAGCTGTTTTAAAAGAAAGATGAACAGTGTGCCAATTGGAAACCTACTGAGAGAAGCAATTGGTGCATTCTCAGAAACCTCTTTTTCCCTAGTATGCACTTCTGTACATTCTGCATGACAGATCATTCAGGAAATTGATTTTATGGAATTAGTTTGCAATGTAGAGAAATTTTATTATTTGTTTCAACTCTGCATATGTAATTGCATAATATTACTGATTTTAAAACCTGTTTCTCAAAACTTGGCTGGCAAGATCTCAATCATGAACCTACAGAAAATCAGTACTTCAAAAAGCAAGCTGATGAAAGAAGCTGGAATGTCCTTTACCATTAATGATGGATAGCAACAGTACATAGAAAGGTTTTTTATATCTCCAAAAAATAACATATTTTTGCAGAAGCTATAATTATTTAGTAAAAACTCAAATATATGCCATGAGACAAGGGACTTACTACAGTATATTGCAGAAATTGCTTTAGGTCTGAAAATAAGTTATTTATTCCTATCACCCCCACTGCCTATTCACTCCACTGAACTTATTCATGGTTTGAAAAAATTGTAACCTTATACTTTTCTAATACACACATCATTATTGATGCTTTTAGTTAGCTAAAGTTAAATAAACTGATGATTAGTAGCTTTTTAAGTTTTTAATTAATTAAAAAACATCAATTCAAATAATTTCTAAATCAAGGTCTCTTTAACATACTAATTTAAACAAAATATCTCTGAGATATCTACAGTCTTTTATATAAGAGATCAGGTCAAAAAATCAAATGGATCCCTAGTGATATATTTTACCATTCAAAACCAAAAAAAATTACTATAAATTTTAAGAATTGTCCTGATACAATTTGAATTTTAAAACAGCAGTGTCATCCCTATATTCAGGAGATCTGAAATGAGTGAAGGCTTACAAAACTAATTCAACCTCCTTGTAGGTAAAACCAAAATTAATTAAATTGCATGAAATTCCTAAACCACTACTCATGGAATGCAAATAAACATCTCAGAAGTTTGAGATATTCTCTACCAAGTAAACCAGGAAAATACAGTAACCACGCAAAATACTATTCCTCAGTAGTGTGGGATATTTTTAGTATTTTAATGCACACAGCTGTTTATACTGACCATATAAAATGTAGAAATCGATATCCAGCATTATTACAAAACTTTCATACAGAAGTATTACAGAGTTTATCTTTAAAATGATGCAGTGCATTTAAAGTACTGAGCTGGCACCTGGCATCATAGGAAAAGAAATGCAATACACCATATCCTTGTAAGCATAAGGAAATAAACCATCCAAACTCATTTGAGCTAACCACTCTTCAGAGAGCGAATATTTATTCCCCCCAGTCTCTATGAACGGTTTGTTTACTTCTTAAGTATTCCACACAAGTATAAAAAGAGGCTCAATCACCACTACACAGCACTTGGTAAGGGAACACTACTTGTCTGTGAAGGTGGTTCAGTGGGGCAGCCCCTAGAACAGCTGCCCCAGAGAGCACTAAACTCTGCGAGATGCTTCTCTTCTGCAAGGAACAGAAGTCAGGGACATCAGAACAATGGGACCTTAGTTACTGCAAATTGAATGGTAACTGCTCTTTCTCTCACTATTATTAAAATAAATAAAATAGATATACATTTTAAAAAAACACCTAAATCCTGTCACTTACTGAGCCCTGGTCTCAGCTGCTCCCCTGCTTTCAAGGATGCCTTGCCTGCTGCCCACAGAGGGCTATGCAGCCTAGTGCCCTTTTCCACCCATGCACTGAAGCACCAGCAGCTCCACCAGTGCCAGCAGGCAGGGCAGAAAGCACAACAGCAGAAAAAGGTTCAGGAGTATGACCAGCCTTGGAAAACAGGGGCTTGGTGTGCCCTGGCAGCCATTTGCACATCCAGTCACCAGACCATGCTAACTCACTGGCTGTGAAAAGTACAGCTCCCCCACTTCACTTCTCTGACTGACCATCCTGCCACGAAAAACTTCTGTCCTTGGAGTGCAAGGGAGAGCAGCCAGAGCAATAGGGAGGGTTTCACTGGGGCTGATGAGGTGGGAGGGGAGAGGAGGGCAAGCTGCATTGGCTGCACCTGTGCCATGAGGGACCATAGTCCCCCAGCTTAGCAGAACCTTCAAGAGCCAGAGAAGCAGCAGGTCCCCAGAAGTGGACAGTAGGCTGGTTTGCCCCCTATGGGAAGAGGTGTGGGCAGGCTGGGTCTTTCTGGAAATGGATAAAGGCCTTTCCTCACAAAATATGAAGGGACTGGAGAAATGTTGTGGTTGGTGAGTGTTAGAGTTGATGGAGTGGAAGCTCACAGCAAAGGACTTGCCCCTGCAAGGACACGGGGAGCAAGGGAAAATGGGTTTGCAAACTTGTTTATTTTTATTCCATCTTACCCAGCAGATCTGAGGTTCTCCTATTTTACAGGTCACCTAGGTCTAATAAAAATCAGATTTAAAATTTATAAAGCCTTGGAGTTTTGGAAAGGAATATGGCTTGGCTATTGTGTCTGTGAGATAATCACAACCCCTACTTCCTGTATCAGTTTACTTACCAAAATGGATTTGGGCAGAAAATCAATAAAGCAGCAACAACTTTCAAAATTACTCAGTCTGATCTGAAAAAGCATGGACTCCCAGAAGGGACAAGCCCTGAAGCATTATGTGCAATGTATTGTTCTAGGGAATCAAAACAAGCATAGAAAAAAGAAAATCAATAGTCTTTTAGCCACATGTAATTTTGTAGTATCAAATATGTGCAAATATTTGTGGCAAATGCTACTGTTTTCATAGCAGATTGGTCAGTTCAAAGCATTTGGAGCTGGTGGTCTAGAAAGTTTGCTGTTTATTGCTGTAGATTGTTGCTTCACTTTACAGATACTACCCAGCAGGAATACAAATAGAGTATGAGCATTTTTCTGCTGAGTCCTGCACAGAATAATGCTCCCCAAGATACTACCAAGTTTTGAGGATAAGTTCACCCCCTGGAGCTGAAATGGGAAGAAATTTATAGAGACCGTATTTCCGACAGTTGGACTCTCTCAACATGTCTGCAGCTTTGGAAGACTCAAAGGAAAATTTGCTATGCAGCCACAGGGCTGGTTACATGAAAAGGCAGATCTGCTATAGGAAGTCTCCTTGCTCACCCTGCTGAAGGTACAAAGACAGCAGGACAATTTTGCCATTTTTCCTGTTGTTCCCATTCTGCAAGGTGGCTCTTTTCTGGTGGCAGTGAGAGATTTAGTGCATCATGTAACTGCAGCAAATTAAAGTCAGGCAAGTGTCCCTCTCTTGTGAGATATGTCACACTCCTGCCACACCGCCTTCTTTCGCACATCTGGATGTTCTGCATCCTTTCATGAAGGTGCAGAGAAATCATTATGATCTGCACTTTAGAACCATGGACTAACTGATGCACTCTCTATGTTGTAGCAAGCCTTCAAATTGCATACGATGGTTAGGGTAAAACTGAGGTGCTTTTTAATGTAACACCAGATCTCTTCATATCAGTTCCTACTTTAAAAGTAATCAGAAATATAACATAGACACTACATTGGAAATTTTAACTACTTTATTTGTTAAACCTTTTGTGGGAACCAGTTTGATACAACAGCATTAGCATTCTCAGCAAATGAGTGTCACAAATCTCCTGATTTTTTTGATATAGAAGTGTCTTGGGCTGACTTTATGATTTGTAAAGCAATTTTCTTTTTGTGGAGAAGAGAGAAGATGAAGGCAAAACAAAATGTTAGAAAAATACATTGCAGGCAAAGGCACCTTGCACGTAATTCACTTTTTAAGGAGAGGGTGAAACAACACACAAGGAAACCACACCATCAGTCATGCCATCACGAAGCCTTCAGACTACCATGAGTCAGACGTTTGACTAGGTGGAATGCACTGGTGCTGCTTGCAGAAACCTGACATGCTCTCTGCTAGCAGTCTTGGCTCTTAATGGCTTTCTTCCTAGGACTACATTAAAGAGCAGGTGAGTTTTTTGGAAGCTTAGATGGTGTCTGTATGCAAATGCAAAACACCCAGAGGAGAGAAGCCTTTGGAGAATGGTCCCAGAGTTCTCATCATCACAGAAATCTCAACATTTTGTTCCAGTCCCACTAATTCTGATTGTATCCTGTACTCCTTTTATCATGCCTGAAAGGAGAAGGCGATCAGAGTACTATCAGAGAGAGGCTAGAAAATATGTTCAGAGGCTATAGACCCATTAACGAAGACTGATTTTTAAATGGATCACAGAGAAAGCAAAAAAGAAAAAAATTATTATTTAAATTAAAGGACACCTCTTGGACAAGATTACTTTTATAATGAAAAAGGCAGCAAATCCACTATGTTTTACTAAATAAAAAAAAAAGGCAAATTGACAGCAGGGAAGCCTCACAAGAGAGTGACAGCCTAAGGAATTGCCAACATCATTTAAGGAAGGGAAGGGTTGAGAGAAGCATGTCAAAGTATAATTGTATTTCCCTACAGGTATGGGACAGAGAAAAAAAACTGTAGTGAGTGAAAGGAAGACTGCTTTGAAATGAATGAAAAATAATTAAAAGAGAACACTTTTTCTCTTTATGTAAATAACTCATTAGAACTGCTAATACTGAAGCTGTGAAATACCACAATGTTATAAGGGGGCAGGGAGAGGTGAGTGGGTTGATTATTTTTGTGTTTCTTTGCGGGTTTTTGTTTGTTTTTCAACACACTTCAAAAGTATTTGGAATCAATGCTAAAATAAAGGTTTCCTTATTCCTTATCCAGAGGGATAAGGGAACTACTTCAGTACTGACCCAGTGATATTTCCAGAACTGGTCTAGAAAATGAGAAATGAAGTATGGTCAGAAATATTATAACTTTTGATGAAAATTTTGTTATCAGTCTTGGCTTTTTTCAGAGGAGGGCACTGGAAGCAGGAAGATGTAGTACAGACAAATTTTATGATTTTCAGTGGGGTGCAATAGTTGCTTTCCTGGGCATGTCTTTCTCAGCTTGTTTAGAAGCAGCTGACAAGAGAAAGATTCAGATTTTTAGCATAGTAATATTTTATTTTGGAAGCACTTAACTATTCCCCTCCTCCTTTCTTACTAATGCTCTAAGCTCCTGAGCCTTAGGCTCCTCATATGAATGTTGCTGTGTCCCACAACTTGGTTCTTTTTGTCTATTCTGCAACAGCTTTTTGTCTTTGTAGGTTCGAACACAGCGAAAGAGCATTAAAATGTGCCATCCTGCTAGAAACTGATACTCTGTATCTATACCTAAATGTGTTTGTTGAGGCATGGATAGTGTGCTGTTAGATTTGGTTTCTTGCATTTCAGCCATAATAAATTTCAGTAGCTTTCAGAACACTTAGCTCCTGCTTACCTTAAAAACTGCTGTAAACAGAGTTAGTTACAGGTGAAAGACTTCCTCAGGTTACTAGAGAGTACAACTGATCATTATAATCATGATAATGCAAATCATTATCTGTTGGTAATCAGTTTCAACAATGGTTTCCAAGAGTTCCTATCAAAACTAGAATGAAATGAAACAAATGTGGCAAATTGCAACACAGTTTAATCAATTAAACTTTTTTTTAAGTATGTGGGGGTTTTGTTTGGTGGGTTTTAGCTAATAAGAGCAAATATTAACATGAAATAACAGCCTGATATTGTTTCTTTCTCCTTAAATTTGATTAAAATAAGTTAGTGGACTCCAGCCAAGCTTTTGAAAGCACTTTGCCTTGGCACAGATGATCTGTACTGGGTTTGGCAAAAAAGATATTTTGTTCTCACATTCAACAGACATATTCAGTTTCCTTTCTCTTCCAAGGAGGTGTGGATGCCAGATGCTTAGATGTGGCTAAGTGTTTCCATTTCCAAAAATGCATAGCTGAATTTTGTACAGAATTTCTGGTTTTTTCTAAGAAACACACTGAAATATTTTGTTTAATGTTAGAATTAATCCTGTGATCTACACTGTTACGTATTATAGACATTCAAAGCATTGGGTTTTCTTCCCAGTTTCCCGATTCAGGCAGTGTATTGCCTAGATTTCTTTATTTCAACACTCTATTTCTCTCTGTTTAGTAACTTGTAAGTAATCTGTAGTCGGCACAGAGAAATGGCCTTGGCATAAAAACGAGGGTCCTTCTAGCCATCTTTTAGTCAGTATGTCATGCTCTTAAGTACATATTCTTTTAAAATTTTGGTAAAACAGTGTTGAAACTTGGAAAAAGATAACAGTCATGTTTTTTCTCTATTTGATTTATCACCACTGGTGAGATCTCAATTTCTACACACATTTTTTGCTGATTACAGGGGAGAACACACTCTTCATGCTTGAAAAGAATGGTCTTCAATTCTGCAGTTAGAGAGTATTTTTTCAACCTAAGACACAATCTGTTGAGCACAATCAAAACTTGGGTCCCAGCTTTCTAGAAAATCAGAATAACATGAACTCAAGCTAAACTGGTTTTGGCTTTTTGGGTTTTTTTTAAATATTCAGTAGTGTCATTCTGTGTTTCCCTTACATTTGTAATTAATGTGTGTGCAGAGAATTGGAAACACTACAGCAGTATTTAAAACAATGCATGTACTAAACAATAATAATTTTTAAAAAAATAAAATCCTTTTAATTGCTATTTAAATTCCAGAGTAAAGATCTTCAAACAGACGTGACAGTAGTAGACTAATGTCCTTGGAGAGTAGCGCAACCATCAGTAGGATTGTTTTCATGGCTTAAAAACCATGGTATACAACAGTTGATACCTATGCCATGAAAGACATATGGCCAGTTCTGAAAGACTGGCAGATGGGAATGAGGGGGATCGATCCTTCATTTGACTCTCACTTGCTTCCTAAACTTTCAGTTCCATTCTTGGTTTTAAACTCTGTTCAAATGCAATTCAGCTGAATACAAATGGGCTAAGACACCAAATGAGTGCATAATTTGCATGCACAGTCCTTTCCAGTCAGAGGTATGACTGATGCACACAAGCTCTTGTGTTCCAGAAGGTGATGCACAACTTTTTACATATTTTTCATATGTACCCCACAGTTTGTCACACCACTACTCTTAAGATATTAATTTTAGAACTAGCTAGGAAGAAGGTTACCCATATGGAATCTCCAGGGCCACATACATCTATCAGAATATTAGTAAAATTCTGCTTTAACATCCTATATCAAAGTCCTCATGTCACAGAAACTGACATAGATTTATGTTTTCATAAAATTCTAGTCTCTAAATTATGAGATCAAATAACTTGAAAATATATTTGATCAATTATTTGCTATGAATAGCTGACCTGAGTAAAATAAGAATGGACCTCCCTTCCTTGTTCTAACAGCTGAACTTACAGTACTGTCTTGGTTTATTTTAAAAAACAAAAACAAAACCCCTCAGAATGCAATTCTGAGGAAGAGATGAAAGTTGCCCACCATAAACAAGTTTACGTCAAATTGTCCTTACTATGCAGCTTAAAATATAAAAAACCCACTAATTTTTAGGAGATGGTGTTTGGCTATTTTAGGCGTTTTGGTTCTTTTCATAGAATTCCCACATGGAACAATCATGCATTTTATTTTAATTTGAGACTAGGTGCATATTTAAATCTTAAAATAGGCTTCAGTGTATGTATCCCTGCTGTAGTTCTACTAATGAAGAAGCACACAGATTGGACACAGAACCATCAAAAGGTTAGTTTCCCTCATTTCACATAGTTTTTCATATCAACAGGTCAGAGGAAAAAGAAGAAACAACAACCATGCAACCCTCCCCCCACCCCCCCACTTTTATCTGGTCATGGTCATGCACAAAACACCGTCTCTACCACGAGTCATCAGAGCCTGAGCTTTGAACAGTTTGGTGCCCATTCACTTCCCCATCTTCTGCACTAGAAAGACAGTTTAGTTTTACTGCCAGACCACAATTTCCAGTACTCCTGGGCAGAATCTCAACTGCACTGAAGTCAAGCTTGCTGTGCATGTAGTGACAGATGGTCACTGAATACGTTCTGAATCTTTCTAAAATCTGTATCACACTCTGTCTGAGAGAATCCTTGGCACTGGCAAATGGATAGAACCAGTAATATATGACATACAAAAGTATTTGGAAGCCCTAAAAATGACCAAATGGGCTATTATTCTATATTCAGTATAACAGAAAAGTGTACTTTGAAAAGTGCACTATTATAATGTGAATAAGAAAATGTAAGAAACAATGAAAAACATGTTACTTAAACTGAAGCATAAGAACATAAATGAGGTAGCCACTTTTCCCCCAAAGCATTGTGATCAGAACTCGTCTTCCCCTTTCTTTGTTCAGATATTAAATATGTATATTTGATCTTTCTAAATAAGACAAGAGAAGTCTATTTTTTGTAAACAATAGAAAAAGTACAAAAGTAAATTCTGTAATTACCAAGGATGATACTGAAGATTTCTGTTATCAAAAACATCCCACCTGTAAAAATTAAATTATCTTGGATACCAAGGCTATCCTGCAACAAATATGACAAATAAAAGATTAATGGGGTGAATCCAACACACATATTCAGGCTACCTCTAATTTCTTGGCTCAGATCCTTGTGGCAACAAACAGTAATTTTAGCATGGGCTGTAAAATCTAAAGTAGTACTCAGTAGACAGAGCTCGTTCATTAATAACCCATTAGATTGGTGGAATCTGAGCTAGGTAAAGGTAAGTCCGCAAAAGTACAGCAATGTATCCACATTCTTCAGAATAAAATTACAAAGTAATAAAAGTATCACTTCATCTCCAGACCAGTTTCAGTTACTCATGCAAACATGCACTGATAATGTCTTGAGAGCAAATGCATTCCCAAATAAGGATTAAAGTAGAGATTTCTGTTAATCACAGTATGTACTTTGTGCAAAATATTCCAAGGTCTTGATTTAGGAGAAGAAATTGGACGTGAAAATGTGTCTGTTTGAGTCACATTTGAATAAATTTTGCCAGGACAAACTATAACAAATGCAGCTTCAGAAGTTTGAGACTACTCTGTTTTAACAAGGAGCTTTTTTGAGGACTAAAAGCCTGAGGTTACAGTTGTGTCACAGCTTTTTTGGGTGAAGGCAATATTAACGAAAACCAAAGGGAAGTTATAATGAGTAGCTCCCACTTTTTCTGTTCTAATATTTAGAATTTCCAAACACTGTATGAATGATTTTGTAGGTCAGTACCTTTTTAGTTGTCTTCTATGAAACTAACACACCTACCCATATTTCTAGATACATATAAAGGACTTTCAAATAATAAAGTGTGTGTTTGGAATTTTTTTTTTTTGTCTTTCCTATTTCTGTATTCTTTAACATTGCTCTTAAATATCTTTAAAATATTTGTATGAGCAAGCAGAAGGTACTTGTCACAGACAAACGTGTATCTAGGTCATATGCTTATGTTAGTGAAAAGGGGATTTAAAACATCATTCTAAACAATTAAAATACTTTAAATCAAATATTACAATATTTTTAGTATCTTGATAGACATATAAGCTGAATTCTCCAAGCACATTAACCAAAATTTTGAATAGTTATTTTCACAAAATATTTCTCATCTTTCCAACACTACCTTAACTACCATTTATAATAATTCTTATGGCTTTCTAAGACTTTGAAAGAGCCAGTGAAAACCCCAACCTTATAGCACGTAATAATTACAAAATTATTCAAAAATCAAACCCACTGATGTTTCTTTTAAACCTATTTTGTCCAATTAATGACTCTGAAATCAGGTTGTTGTTATATATTTCCACATACAGCTTCATGCTAAACAAGTTTTGGCTTACATGTGAGCACACTGAAGTTAGTACTGTAAACCTAGTCAAATATGTAAGATGATCTCTAAAACATTACTATCATAACTACAGAAATCTAGTACAAATTATGGATTGATATTGTAGAAGAAGTGAACATAAATATAAATCAATATTAGTTAGCAAGCAAAAATTGATGCAATAGAATGTAGAAATAATAGAACTCTTCTTTGCTTGCCTTGTATTTTAAAGAACACCCAAATGATTATGGTATGTTCAGTTAAGCTAAACACTTTATAAATATAAATTCATACCATGTATTGTCATGAACAACCCTTCCAAAACACTTATACAAAAAGAAATATAATATTTAAGAATTCAGCTACTTGCTACACTTGGAGTTAGTGTGTGAGCGTAGCTTACCACAGTTAAATAAATATAGCATAGGTGCATAATCAAACACAGCAGACACAGAGTACATGCATATTTAGGGCTACATTTTATTTTATTCAGATTTTCTCTCTTACTGAAGTTAATTGAAAAGAATTCTCTTCCTGGTTGGTCTCTTTCTGCACACATATGCTGCGTTTTCTCCAAGAAATACTAGCCAAAATACTACTGATACTAATAATACAAGAAATACTACTGATTAAGAACTTGTCTTCACTTTTTCCTGTATCTTGCTACTGCTTGTATTTAGAACAAACAAGTATATTTCTTAGCTTGGTTTCTTAAGCAAGTGACGTGCTGAGACCTTTCTCTAGCTGTACTTCAGCGCTTTCAAGGTAAAAGGAAATCCTACCATTTTTAAATTAATTGTCCATATCCAACCAAATTTGACATTGGTAAGAAACTCTAGACTCACTGAATTTTCACTTATTTAATTAGAACAGCAGTAAGACAGATTCAAGTGACTCTGTTATTGCCCCACTGAAGGAACGTCTAAAGTACAGACAACAGTTACTGGACATGAGATCATCCTTGCAGAGAAGAACCAATATGTTAACCATGGTGGGATCTTAATGCTTCATTTTTCTGTTTGCATATTCAGAGGGAGCTCTATTTTCTCCAGAACGTCTGTGCTTCACAGTATTGAGACATGTAGCTTCATCAAGCAAAATAGGCAAGTATTTGAACATATTCGAAGTGTTACTAATGAACTGAACTTACTTCCTTTATTAAGTATGCTGTTTCACTGCTGCTTAACAGCAGAGTGACACGTTTGCATCACAAAAGAAAGTGAATCAATGGACTAGGCAGTACTTAGTGAGATGTTTAATTAAGACTACTTTTTCTGAAGCATTGTTGGCTGATGATCCAAACAATAGCCCTATGGCCTAGGCAGGCCACATAATTTCATCATTTTTCTAAATCTAGTAATTTACAGTCTTACTGCCCTCAGATACCCTTGAAGAACAGAGTATTTTCATTCTGTACGACCACAATGATCTTTAGGCTCTAATTACCATCTGAAGCAAACATGATACACGGTTTTATTCCATAAAGACTATAGCATTGCTCTTCCAAAGCACTACATTCATTCTTAGTGTTTCAAAGCATCCACATAACTCTTTATTTCTGTAAGAGAAATTAAATAGATTTCAGCTCCATAAAAGCTTAATTTGTTCACACTTAAGAAGAAACTACATTATAGTATTCCCTACTGAGCATATCTTTGTTTATATTTGCAAAAGTGATTAGAGGTATAAGTTCAAGGAAATAATTTTGTGTCATAGGGCATAGTACAAGAAATGCCAGCTGTCACAGAGGCTGACATTCTATCCCTCACCGGTATTATTGATACTCTGCTCCAAGATTCTTCTGAAGAGAGGGTATGATAAATGATATAGATTATATAGAAAGGCAGTTCATGATGTGGTGTCCACAGGGAAGCAGCAGCATTCTCTTCCAGGTGTCAAACATTTGCACCTTCATGAGGACCAGGATCTTCAAGATGTAAAAGGCTAGTACACTTGCTCTTTCTGACCAGGCAGTGCTGTGGCTGCTTAATATTTACTCAAAGCCACAATCACCTTCTGATCTGAGGAGCAGGTGACTTGGCAATTCTCTTCCATCCTGATTGCTATGCAGAGGCAGCCATGAAAAGGTAGAGTATAAAAGATTAAGCAGATTCTAGTAACCCAGACAATTTACTTTTGAGAATTGGTCCAATGCATCATCATCTATCATAAATGGATTAAAATATCATAGTGCTGGATCTTTAAGTTTATCTCTACTCCAGTGCTAAATAAGAAAGATAAATCTGCAGAAATACTTGGAGTAATTGTAGTCAGTGGTAAAGGGCTGTTTTCCTTTCCTAATAGGCACCCAAGCCTCAAAGTCCAACAGTGTAAATTAATCTTGGGCTTCAGAGTATGAAACATCTGTCCTGAGCTACTAAGAGCAGACCAACAAAGGGATATTGTGCAAATGTCTGTTTCAAATATATATAGGCATTTCCTGCTGCTGAAATAAAGTTAACAGACAAAAATTCACATTTTGGTCAAGCATTTCAGTGTATGTTTAAAAATTAATAAGGTGCAATCTTACATTTGCATACTTCTATAAAAGTGACTTCTTTATTCTCCAACATGCAGAACCAAACTACAAAGTTACGATTTTTCTAATAACATTAGATTAAAATATCAAAGAATGTCAGCTTTGTATCTGTTCTAAGACACAAGATACTGGCTTATATACTCTTTAAAAAAAAAGAATAGATATCATTATGCTCTGTTTAGCATCTGCTATAAAAATATTGACAGAAATACTGACTAAATTTAGCTGCTTTTTTTTTTTTTTTAAATGAGTCCACATTGTAAGACCATATTCCAGATTGATGTAATCAAACTAAGGAATAATTACGTTCTTCTGAGATTAATTAATTAATATTTTCATCAGTACACATTTCTCTTCCTCCTAGGAGTACAAGCATTTTCTAATCATGGTTTGAATTAAAATAAACCCTCACAATAAAGGTATCTCCTGGCCTATCAATCCCAAGACAAACTTGGTAAACTGAAAGTCTTTTTATCAGTGCAGAAAAACTACCTGGTGCTGAAAAATTATAAGAAATACTAAAAGGAAATGCATGGTTGAGGTTATAGTGGCAGCTCAGGAACTTTTCTCAGTTTCTGAGATCAGAAAAGATAGATAGATAGATAGATAGATAGAACCAGTAATAGAATGCTGAATATGAAATTACTCAGATAAAGAGACTGGTCAGAAACAAAGTCCTTGATATACATGACAAGGATGCCAAATTCTATGGGGTGGTAGCAATATGAAATGCAGAAATATATGCAACCACGTTGAATGTATAACAGCAATCTATCCCTTCATAGCAATTTACAGTGCTGGACAATTACCATGTGTGAAAATAATTATGGTAACAGAGCATTTGTGGGGAAAAAAACCCTTGAATTAACAGCAGGCCATCAAAACAAAGTAAGATGCAGAAAAGCTTAAAAAATATCCAAACAATTCAAAATATATAATTTGTTTTTAAAAAGTAGGAGTTTTTAATGTTTTGTTTTATTTTTAACTTTTCCTTCAAAATCTAGCTTTTTTCAGGTTGAATTATGAACTTTAATTGAATGCAAAGCTTTGCTACATTACTCCCTATGCAACAATTCAAATGAGTAAGATTCACTGTCTTCACTGAGGCTAGGGGATGGAGACAGGCACAGGTGGCCATCTATCAAGAAGAAATTTGCCACTAATTACTATATTACTAAATAAATAATAAATATAACCTGCATCATCACAAAAAGAATATAAATCTGATGGAAGTATTTTAGTGCCACCATTCCTGTGCTACTGTAATTAGACGCACATTTCTCAAGGCAAAATGTGCATTTACTGAACATTAATTTGTCCAAATACAAGCTGAAAATGAATACAGAACTGGACGCTTGGAATTTACACCATGATCACTTTTGTAGCATATAAATTACATTTCTGCTGAGTTATATACAGTGTTAAACATTTAACTGGCAGTAATGTGCTGTTGTTTCCAAAAAGTAGATGGATGCTGACACAAATGGTATTGAAGTGCCTAGAAGTTAGCTGCTGGAGTTAAATTCAAAGCCAAGCCCTTGTTTTCACTGTTACTGAATGGCAAAATACATGCCTCTCAGGGAAAGCCTCACAGGGGGCACATCCTCTACATACCATTTGGGAATAACCACTGCTGTTCCTGAAATTCATTCCACCCTGCTTAAGCACCTGACTCAAAAGTTAGACACCTGTGACAAAATGAATTAATCACTTATATGTCTAATTGTTTCTTAATTCCAGCACAACCATTACTTCTGAAGATGCAGGGCGAATGAAGAAGTCACCACTCCCTTTTGCTTTGAAATCAAGTGGTTAAATTATTCAGTGAGTGGGAGACCAGTTTGTCCTGCTCTTCTGAAGAAACTCCAATCTACTTTTCCTTCACCTCAAACAACCCTAGTCATAGGCATGAAAGATGAGTGGTTTAAGAAAAGATTTTGCAGAGTGAATCATAGAGAACAATAAATACTATAGAGAACCAATTAAATGGGAAATGGCAGAATAGTTTTAAAACAAGTGAAGATATAACATGAAGAGAGGGACCTTGAATTAGATACTAGACACTGCATTTAGCAATGCACCATAAGTTTTATTCAAGTTGGCTAAATCAGGTAAAAACTTGTCCTTTAGATGAACTTTGCTCATTATAATGTGAAAAACACACCCCTAAATCTTAGGCTACCCACCTCCAAACGAAGGTCTCTACCCACTCAACATGAACACTAAATTTAAAATGCATTGTACCTTTAAATCAAAGTGAGCTTGTCCAATGGCTGTTAAGTAGGCATATATTTAGAAATTAGATAAGTACGTACTGATGCATTTTTAAACTATAAATATGCTGCTTGGCTGTAACTCGGTGTGTTAGCCTTGTGCATTTACCTCCTAGCACCCATCTCTGCACAGACATAAAAAAATAAACAAATGTCTCTACTCATTATGTGGCTCAGCTTCTTGGACGCCAGGAGAAAGAACCCTTTTTTGGCACAATAGGCCTGTAGGCTACTTTGATGAAAAAGAAAAGCAATCCTGTCTCTAAACAAGAGAGAAATGTGATTGCAATCTAGCTGTTAGCCCACTGTTTTAGGAACCAGGAGAACCAGGCTCTAGTTCTTCTCCCTGCTCTCTGGAATACCCCGTCTCCCTAACACCTCTAATTCTTTGAAAGCTCCAGGTCATGAGAAGGTCATAGAAACTAATTATTTCATTATCTATAAATCCATGGCATGGAAAACGGACTTTGATGGAGAGACAAGAGAGCTTCAAATATCTGTGCTTGATCACAGAACATAGTCATGTAGTTGTCTGATGTATTTAACAAAATTGTTGCGGAGAACAACTTGGTAAAAATGAGAGCAATATGACTAAGCTTTCTGAAAGCCAATTGGTAGGCTCAGTGTGAAAACTCTAAGCTTCAGTTGAAGTATGTAGTCTAACCCTTCAAACTTTCAAGTTAATTTTCTTTAGTGGCTGAAACCAGAGTTTTCTGTGGAATTTTTAATCAGTTGCTATAGAAATGCTTACCTGCATAGCTCTGCACCCCAGCTGTGAAGACAGTCTCAAAGCAGTATCCCTGTTGCCATATGTTATTGTTTAACTGAATGCCAAGATTTACTTGGTCCTGTAAGTTCAGAAGCTACTTCACCAAATATATTTTGCCCTATAACAGAAAGATTTCATAGAAGTACCTGTGGACTTTTTCACACTCTAGTGAACTCATTCAATGTACAGACAAAAATAATTAGCAAAAACCAGTGTTCGTGTTTATATTCTTAATCTTCTGTTCCCAGTATCTTTCACAGACTAGAATTTATTTCTCCAAAGGACAGGTAAATAATGAAACTATGATTGTATGTATTGATCAAGAAAGGAAATACTCTGGAAGAGTGTAATTCAGGGAAAGAGATTAAATAAATTCTGATGGAACAGATTTGGAGCACTACAGCACACTTAGCACAGTATGATAGAAAATATTAATATTAATGTATTGAAGTGGCTTTAGAACAACCTCATACATCAGAACTGCAATAATCTCTCCTTAAACAAAACCAAATCCAAAACCCCATAATTAAAAGCCAAATCCAAAACCCCAATTTTCAATGGAAGGTTGAAGATCACAAAGCACAAGCAATGTCCACTTCAGTTCTGATAGAGAGTGAAGACTCAAACTAATATTGACCCATTTAAGCTATTTAACAAGCTCACCATTGAAGTGTGGTTTATTAATGAGCTGAGTTGCCAAAATTTTAGCTTTAATTTTTACTAATATATGACTATTTTAAGTAGTTCCTTGCTGAAAATGTGGCTTTGTACCAACCAAAATAGCAGATGATAGCAATAAAGCTTGAAAGTTTCATTAGTGCAGGTTTTCTAGACTAAGCTGCTTTTGCATTGTAAAATTGGAATTTCCACACTTAAGTAGAATAAAACCAAGAAGTAAACAAACACAAAGTAAATGTTATATTTCACCTTAACCAAAACATATCACACAATAATAATAATAATATCTTTTAAAAAGTAATAAAAAAACCCCTCCTTCCTTTATAGGAGTCAATATACAGACATAACAGCAGCTGAGTATTTAAGAAGTAAATTATGAAAACATCAGCAAATCAGCCTACTGAGGATAGATAATTTCATACAACTGGTACCTGATACCTCTGTATTATCTGTATGAATGTCTGTATATTTATAGCACTTTTTATAGATGATAGATTATGATTTTGAACAGAAAATTGGGCTAAAAAAAATCACATTAATTTTATAGGTGAAAAAATGAGATATGCTTTAATGGTAAATGTTTGATATGTTTAACTTGTTAATAAATATAATACACAAAAAAACTCAAAAAGAAAACCAAAATTCTTTCCAATTTGGATATTTGGATTAATTCTAGCTCTCTAAATTGCAATTTATTAGTATTTTCTCATTGCATGTTCTTGTTGTAAAAGGGTATGGAACTGATGTAGCATGACTTTTATGACACCAAAATGAAATACATTATCATATTTAAGGCACAAATAATTTATTATTTCATATTCTTCTGTAGTATATATTGAGGAGTCTGATTCCCTTGAACTGAAGATGTTGAGAAAAACTGAAGAGTTTGAATTCAAAGGTTCTTGAAAAGCCATAGCAATTTTTAAGACAGACTGTGCCAAACTTTCGCTTTACAATCCAGTATTTTTGTTATTAGACCCAAAAATGTACATATGGAAACATGCATATAAATGCATGATGATATCCTCCCTTAGCAGTTATTTTTCCTATTACTGGTCATTTATTTTTACCCAATTCTGACAATATCTTTGGGTCCACACTGTTTGGGGTTTTTCCTGCATTTTCTTACTTCATCTGTTTTTACTTAAAAAATGAACACAAGAAAGTTGGTGTTATTTTTTTCCCATGGTCATATTTTGTGGCTCCTAAATCTTAAGAAATATTTTTTGTGTTGCAGAAAAGATTTATTCTTACTAGATTTCTGTGATCAGTAGAATATCTGCTAAGATGTTCATTGTAAAATGCATTTTTACAGCAGTGTCTAAAATTAGCATTTCCTCTTATTGGTTTGGTTAGAGACACACAAATTTGAAATTAAACATTTTATTGAAACTTGTCAGTTAATCAAAGCAGATCATTTGCTTTGCTATTTCACCACAGTTCCCTTGGGGAGCTGCAAATGTACATAAACACAGTATCTGTGTACTGCACATACAGGAAAAATATCATGTTCTTCATCACACAGAATAAATTGGTTTCCTCAATTCTTAAAACATTCATATGCAAGGCCTCTGGGTTGTCTTTGCTGGCTGGGCCAAGAGGCTGTAAGGGAATAGTGTCCGTCAAATGATAGGATTCCTGGTTTCCTCTGCTACCAAGGTCACATTTTGAAAAACTAGGTGGAAACAAAGTAAAAACACTTGAGATTTAGTAAAATTTTGAAATGAAATAATTTCTGTGAATCTCATGACAGATGAGAGTTCCTATTTATATGTGCTGTCAAACACAGGTGCTTTAAACTGCAAGGGATCTCTGGGAGGAAAATACACTGTTCGTTTCATGTTTCTCTAGTCTTCCTGTGAACTTGCAGATGAAAAGAAAATTTCTTCTTGCTCCCTCCCACATGTAATATAGTAGCAAATATTTCCTCTTACTTCAGAGGTAGAATTAAATATAACACCACTTGAAATTAAATGGTGACTGAACGCATAGGAAATTTCAAACTCTTAAAAGAAGTGATGTGAACAACCTTGACAAATCAAAATGTGCACTGGTAAGCTTCTGCTTGCTCATTTAGGTGAAAAGTACAAAGGAATCAAGAGATCAAATCTGTCTAGGTTTGCTTAGAAGAAATTAAAACCAAAAGTAAACAGAGAAGGAAAAGAGGAGAATCAAGCAGTAAGAAGTTTCTCTGGGATTCGGCTGCCTAGTCTGTAATCCCCCTTCTACCTAAAAGAGACTATGCGGCAGTTCACAGACCCAGCAACACCTCATTTACAAAAACTGGCTTTTTCATACAAGAAAATCAAACAAGCTTTGCAAAACATGGGGTTTTTTCCCTAAAATACTTTTGCCAAAGCAAAATCCTACATAAGAAATCAGCACATAAGTTCTATACTAAATGAAAATCAAAATATTCTGTGATTTGTTTGCAGACAATGTTTTTTAAGTAGAAAAGCAATTAATAATGCAGTAATTGACTTTCATTGCAAGTTCAAATATTATTTTTAAAAATATAGAACAATTTCAGAGCTTTGATGTTATAACAATGCTGCCACATTTTCTGAACACACATGGAAATTTCTTAACATCCAATCTCCTGTATGAACACACAACCAGAAGGATGCTACAGAGTTAACAAGATAACATTCTTGCAGCAGGCGTGCTGATTAGATTTACAACTCTCTCAACTGTTTCTCCAGAAATACATAAGGTGTTAATTCCTACAACAGTACTTGACAGGAGAGTAGTCATGTACTTGAAGGAGAAATTCCAAACCCGATTTAATTACTTAAGCCAAGCCGAAGTTATCTGATGAACATACCTCATGAATGCCCTACTCACTCAACATACAAAGACACTCATTGTCATGCATTTTTCAGTCATGCTGGATGGCTCTCAAAGGCTATGCTACCTTGTATCTATCAACATAAAACAGAAATCGGTACTTGGAGACATTTAACTAAGCTGAAATGCCAAGCCTCTTAGCTGTAGTCTGTGTGACCACCTAAAGCCAGATGCAGTTTAATTAAGTTTTTCTATTACATGCACCACAGAGATATGGAACACTAAAATGTTACAGTGCTGCAGGCAAATGGGAGCACATGGTTTTGCCACTCAAGATTAAAGCAAAGGATAAATTAGGATGACAACAATTCATCTTCATATATTCTATTCCAAACAGGCATGAGTTTACCTTGAATAAGTAATTACTGAATAAAAGAAGAACAAGTTTGAGCAGAAATACTGATCAGGAGTTTTTCAGTGATTCTGTCTATATTTGTTCTCATGTTTCTGTAATCCTTTTCTCTCCACTAGCAGTTCCCAAATCACTGTTAAAATGGTACACATAGATGAACTGACCATCTGATGCTCATGCATTCTTTCCATCAGTAAATTTTTCAGTAGATCACATGCATTAGAAGTGGGTTAGATAAACCAGACATTATATTCCCAGAACAAGAGTAAAAACATCTGAATATATTTAGTTTTCACTTAAGTAAATTCCCTTAATCTCATTCATTTTTTTCCTCCAGGTCCAGTATTTTTCATACTCTCTTCCATATTACCAAATAAACAATCACATACTTTAGTGCACACAGACTTTAAAAGGTCCTATGTAATGCTACAGTATAAGGATATTGTTACAGAGCCTTTTTTGAGTGCATACACTGTGTCTGTGGGAAGATGACTGCAGGTAAAACCAGAAAATTGGGAAATTATATTCCCATTCTAACAGAAGTTATAATAGTATGGAAATTATAAGGTGAAATACAGCTGCTACTTCCTGAATGGGATGCACAAAATCTATTCCATGATGATTCCTCACATACATTTCCCACAGCTTGCAACCTTCAGCACACGCTGAGGGATGAAACAGAGGGTGCAGCAGAGTGGAAACGCTGGAGCCAGGCTCTGTTGTAGTCCTTGCAGGGATGGGACCGTGATGGTGCCATGTATCTGATAGACCACACAGCAGCTGTCAGCCAAGGGGATGTCTTGCTGCTGAACCAGCGACTGTGGGAGTATCACTCTCTTCAGATGAACTCAGCTCATTATTATCTAATTGTAATACTAACTCACACCTCCATCCCAAAGTTGCCTGCCCCCCCAGTATGACCTCCTCTCACCAACTCTATATCTCACCACTCTATATTTTATCAGCTATATCTTTTAAGAGCAAAGCAAGAGAATTTTACACCAATCACCTACAAAGGTGTATATGACTAGAGTCACTCAGGCTCCACCTAAATATAAAGAAATAGTATGAAAGTGAATTAAGGATGGGGAGAAGTTAGGAAAGACTCCATAGTAGCTTCTGGGATCAGTTGGCTGGCTGAACCTCTCTTCTCTTCCATAATGATATCTATTGGGTAAGAACCTTCCTCTGTGAGCACTAAATGATTAACTCAAGCTGGTTTTCATCGGTGATTAGAGTTTGCCTGTATACTGCCTCAGATTTGCTTTTGCAGTCAGTTACTATCATCAGCAATCTTCAAAATTTAACCTGTCACAATTTTTCTATCATTAGTATGTTTATTAATAAATCGTGTTATACTGCAATATCTGTGTCATGAATGTATATTTCAATGATAATTCTTAAATATATGATTCACAGGGGCGAGGGAGGGAACCTGGCACTGCAATTGCCTGTGCTACACTGGATGTTCAAAGGAAACACCCCCTCAACACATCACACAACCAGTGCTACATGGAGAAAGTGGGTAACCTTGATTACACAAAGAGCCTGACTAGGGAAACTCAATTGTCCAGGAAACCTAGAAGAGATTATGGACTGGCCAGAAGGCAGGGATCTTGGAGCATTGCCTGAGAATGTGATTCGTGCCCAAAATGCACCACCATATACTGAATGATCAGAAGATGAAAGAGGCTATGCTCTATTTACTGATGGATCCTGCTGTGGTAGGAAGCCATTGGAGGTGGAAAGCTGCTGTGTGGAGTCCCACAAGACAAGTCACCGAGACTGCTAAAGCAGAAGGTGAGTCAAGCCAATCTGCAGAACAGAAAGCCATCTAACTGGCCCTAGAGATTGCTGAAGGAGAAAAGTAGCTCCTGGATGGTGGCTAATGCCCTAAGGGGGTGGCTACAGCAATGGAAAAACAGCAATTGGCAACACAGGAGTAAACCATCTATGCTGCTGCATTGAGGCAGGACCTAACTTCAGGGGTAGAAAATGTGAGCACTTGTTATTCTCAATGCCTTCTGGAGCAACCACCATGCATGCTGAAGCCCTGCTTCTTGGGAGGTGGCTGAATGTCACTCACTGATGGGAAGTGAGAAAAAACCTATTTTTTTTCTATTTGCTTGTGCACATGCAAGTTTTGCTCTAGTAAATTGTCATTTTCCATATTATTTTCTGACCCCTGTCTAGCTGGGAAGGGGAGCAATAGAGCAGCTTGGTGGGCACCTGGCATTCCACCAAGGTCAACCCTGCACTGTGCTTTTTGGCACCCAGTGTGGGCTTATCTGTCTGTGACTACAGGCTATGTCTTTTATTTTAGTTCTGTATCTCTAAGGTGCTGTACTTGTGAAGACAGTATCATGCATAGCTTCAAATAAACCAGGGAGCAATAGCATACCTTGGATAGGTGTGGATCTCTGTGCATGAGGTAAAAATCAAATAAATTTGGGGGTTATTATGTATATAACATTTTAGAAAAATAAATATTTCCAAAGGGAAACTAACAAAATTAGGGACATACGAGTTTGTTGGGTTGGGGTTTTTTTAAAGAGAAGTAATTTGAAAAGGAATGAAGTTCGCTTTGAGGTAGTGAAAATTTCCTAAATGAATAGAATCAAAGTTATTTGAAGAAAGGAGTCATTCATGCCTATAAAAATGAGATGTGAGAAATTCACACTGTTCAACACATATCCATGATTTTGTTTCAACCTTCTTCCTCCACTCCTCAAAAAGTTCAGATAGACTTTAGTTTCAAAGGGAAATAACTGCAGGAGTTTATTCATTAAAAAAGTATTGACCACTACAGTGAAGTTAATTCCTCTCATCACTTTCATTAGACATCTTTTGAAGCACGTATTTAAATAAATGCTTTCATTTTCTTAAAATTAATTCCTATTCTGAAAAGAAAATATTGACTGTCAATGTTATTGCCTCAAAGGAAGAATCAGGGTCTCATTTTTCATTACACAGAAAAGAAAAAAAACCCACAACAACAAATTTTGTCCTTCTAGTTAGTGTCAGAATAAAATGGGTAGTGATTTGTGAAGGTGCACTCACCCAGAGCCTTACCTTCAGGTCAGACTGGAGAACCATATGTGGATGTGAATGAATCAATGAGTAGATTTGGAGAAGGATAAAGCAGAAGATCTGAGATACATCAGTGTTATCTAACCTTCCATGCTATTTGTGCACTGACATATTTATTGTTAATGTGGTTTAGGCTGTGGACAAAATGCGTATTTTCTTAATTATTCATGCAAATGGGTAGATTAATGAAAAACCAGAATTTACAAAGCAATGTAGTCAACAGAAGAGGTACTGTTGGGAGGGGTATATAAATTTCTTTTTAGTTGCTTTCCATCACAAGGGTCTGTCCCAAATAAACTAATTCCATCCCTTTCCAGGATCAATTGATGCCCATTGCTGTTTGTACTAGTATGTTTCTTAACCTTCTCAGAGCAAGATACATATATATAGAGATATATATATATAGCTAGTTAGATAGATACGAAAAAGATAACAAGAGCTTGATATAAAAAAACCTCTCAGGTTTACAGAAAATGAAATGCCTAACTTGTGACAGTTGATTAAACAGAATAACCTGCCAGTCAAGTTCAGAACAGACTCACCCTGCTTGCTCAGTGCTAAGATTATGTCAGAATACAGGGGAAATATTGGAATAGAGTTAAGTATTAGAAAATACCTCTTCATTCCACACCCACTCCCCTAATAAGAAAAATGGTGTGAGCATTCAAAATTGATTAAGACATTTTTTAAATTTAACATTTTATTCCTGACAAATACAAATGAGTAGATTTGGTACAGATTTAGTCTGGGATTTTTTTCTGCTTGTGAATATTTCGGTACATATAGTGAATGTTTTAAAGTGCATAAGTTACATTGCTACAGTTAGGAGCACGGAAAATCCAAATAATAATAAAAACAATAGGAAATATATTTAACTACCTGTGACTTCCCTCTAAAAAGTCCTTGTGTTAGAGCAAACCATTCATACATATATGCAGCTTCAGCTTTTCAAGAAATAGTCTACAGGACAGATGCAGATCTCCTAGATAATGTGAACAATTGAGTTTAACACTGAATGCTCTGAGGAAAAAGGATATAAATGTATTTATTTTAGTATGGAATAAGAGTAACTACTTCTGACTAAAGAAGAATCATCTCTTAGTAAGTCATATTTTCCCAAAAACGTTATTTTCCCTACCAGTCTTTCCATATAAAATCATTAGCAATTTCACTTGGACTGTATTACTTTATGTTCAGTAAGCAGAGCCTCCATAGAAGAGACAATAGTTCTGCCTCACATTTCTGTAATAGAAATAGGTAAGAATTGGATTCCACCTTGGATGATAGCCCTGACATATCTTTCATTTCTCTTTGCTGTGAGAACTACATAATTTGTTCCAGTCAAAAGGGAAATTTGTTACATGGAAATGGAAGAAATATCATAGCTCCTAAACAAGAAGCCTCCACTCAATTTCATTTGAAAGAGATTTGGGGCTGTACCAGTGCCCCTGGTAACAACGCAGAAGGAGATAACAGCATTTGATTCTGTTTGGCATTAGCACAGCTGCCACCCTAGGCAGCCTGCTAAACCTCCTCCAGCCTCACAGCTGCAAAGACCATGGAAAACCCAGGCACAGGTATATGGTACTGGCTTGTGTGGCAAGGTTTTTAAAGGGGTAAGGGTGGAACAGAAACTACAAGGGTGGCTTCTGTGACAAGCTTCCTCCATGTCCAACAGTCAATGCCAGCCAGCTTCAAGATGGACCTGCTCTGGACACGCCAAGTCCATCAGCAATGGTGGTAGCACTTCTGGGACAACATATTTAATCAGGGGAAAAAAAAAGAACATCCAGCCTGCACAGCAGCAGCAAGAGGAGAGAGGAGCAAGACTTCCCCTGAGGAAGAAGCAGTAACAAAGACAACTAACTGCAATCCCCACTCCCATCTTTCTTTTGTTCTATATTCTCTCCCTGTCCAGCTGAGGAGTGGAGTCTTACAGTGGCTTTGGTGGGCACCTGGCATCCAGCCAGGGTCAACCTACCACAGTGAGATAACAGGGCACAAGCCAACTTTCAGAGAGTACTCCATCAAAGCAGCACTTTCCTCTTTTTCTGATCATTGTTTTGCTAATATATGGCTTTTCTCAGCACCGCAACAGTTTATCATGGCAGATCTGAGAGGATGCAGCACAGAAAATGTGATTCAGGAAACAGAAAATGAGAGAGTGCAAGTGGTATTTCCAGCATTTCCCTTTCATACCACACACTAGTCAGGTCACTTTGCTTTCAATTACTGTGGTAGCAGTGCACTTTTATTTTTATTTAAAAATAAGTAAATCAGAAGATAGAAGCAACCAGAACCCTGAAGACTAAAATCATACCAAAGAGCACAATGAAAACGTAGGAGAAGAAGCCACTAGGGAAATTGTATCTTCCTGAGGCAAGCCCCTTCTTTTTACTACAAACATACATTTAGAGAACTGCTGTTAAGTCAGACAGATATAGGAAGAGGTATATTGTCCATTCTGGAAAAAGGCAAGTAACAGCTTTCCTTCTTTGTTTACTTTCAGCTAATTAACCAAATGGTTGTTGCATCTGCTAGACAGTTGTGCAGCAGTTATCAGTGCACTTAGAGATAGCTAGCGAGGAACAAAATAACCTGGTCAAACACAAGCTGATCTTTGTCTCTTGTTTGGGTGTGCATTTTTTTAGTAACCATCCACAGATATCCAATTGACGTAAGGGCCTTTTCAAATAAGTACTGAGTCAAATTACAAATGCACACAGAAATAGATTTCCAGAGAAGTGTCAAGAATATTAAGTTTCTACCCATATAAGAAGATGAAGGAGCCTTAAATTTATACTCAAGCACTGCAAAATAATAACTACAAATAAAAATCAGAGAAAAACCTGTTAATATAATATCACAGAAAATTCCAAAGTATTTTTTCCTTTTTCCCTTCCCACTAAAAGGAACTCTTTCCACCATGATAAGTATATATTTCCATGAAATTGTTAAATTCCCTCCAAGCGCAAATTCACAAATAGTATTATTGCCAGACTCTGACCAGCATACATAAGTCTGTTAATATAACTTTTATCTTGCAAACAAAGTAAGGAGGTTGTGCTTGATGGAAAGGTACGGCTTCTGCAGAAACATCAGCACATGTTCTGTTATGATACCGTTATTTGCAATAACATTCCCATCAGATTGGTTTATACCAGGAAATTGAAGATATTTTTGTCCTGTCTTAAGGCACGACCACGGAGGATTTTCAAAATGTCTCTAGGTAACAATCTGAGAATCAGGCTGTAGAAGAAATGCAGCATAACAGCTTGCTGTCAGCTTGTAACTAACTCAGAACTTCTGTGCAAACCTTATGGTTCAATAAATACATGGAATAAAAGAAGGTGATATTTATGAGAAAAAGCAAGATTCTCATCTTCAATTTTCACTCCACTGCTCTTTATTATTAACAGCAGCACTAACATATTTAGCTCAGATTCTACCTAGTAGGGCATTAGAAATCCAGGAGGATGGAACAACAGTATATTGAGTGTTCCTTTTGTACCTTGTTACAGCTCACAGGAATCAAGAACTGACTGGGCTATGAGGACTGGGCTATGATGAGAGACCTTGTCTGGACAGCTTGGAATGGAAAGGACAGCTTGAAGGGAAATCCAACAAGGGATCACACAAGAGTCCTCAAATACAGAGAAACCTACAAGGAGAAACCAGTTCTTGTCAATGCTCAGATCAGACAGTAAAAGGGATCATACTTGATCTTAGGTTAGGCATTAGGGAAATATTTAAAGAAGAGATAAAGAACTAAGAGAATAGATTGCACAGATGGATTGTGGAATCTCTGCAGGGTTTGTCTTTAGTTGTTTTTTGGTGTTTTGTTTCTTAAATAAAGGGTAGCTATCTCAGAAAAATACAAAGCTGGTCCTTACTTGGGCAGGTGTTCAACTAAAAATATTATTAACTTCCTTGTCTGATTTTCAAATGCTGAACTTACATCTCTAAATCCACCTATGCAGTTACTATATCAATGCTGAATATTCGAAATATATAGTTACAGCAAGAGAGCAAGCTCATAGCAAGAGCTTAGCAGTGCTTCATTAAATTTTTAGAACTAAAAATTCTAACTATAAAAGGTACTGTAAAAATATTTGTCACTGTTTAATGGTATTGATTATTCCTCTCGACACACACGGTATTGTGCAACTCTATGAAATGGTATTAATCTCTTTGGAAAAGGCCCCAATATGAAGCTCTGTTTCCTTCTTTCTGACACATCTTACAAAGAACAGAATTACTGCCTTCAACTGAATACAGAGATAGAAGATAAATGTAATCTAACTTTGGTTTTTCCCACCCCTGGCAATGGTTTGTACTTTGTACGTAACCAGAGATGATCTCACTTTGAAAGGGATTGTCAGCTTTCCACAGTCACAGAAATATCCAAGAGTGAAGTACATCATCAGAATTGCAGGCAACAGAGGATTTACAGCTCAGAAAAGACTAGGAAGTACTATTTTTGGAGGTGCCAAGAATTTCAGAGCAGAGAACACAATTCAAACAAGAACTGAACCTCATCTGCTAACAACAGACATGGAATAGGAAGGTTTAAAGATTTTTCTTGGCAAGCAGCCAGAATAATTTCTTAAGCTATTTGTTTCTAAATTCTTAGCTGTGGAATATACTTTTTCCTTGATTTTTAAAATACTTTTTGCAAAGATGCAAAGCAACCAAACCAAAGTAATTTATGTAGCAATTTTTCTGGACCTCAGAATTATGATAGATGGAAATAACTTTCATTGTGCTGCTAGCCTACATAAGACTTTTGTCTAGCTGTCTTTGACAGAATCTGACAACACTGCCTTATGCTGTATTTTTTTTAAACAGGCTTGCTATATATTTTTCCCTAAACTGTTGTGGCTCCATTTTCAGCACTAGGAAACACCTAAAACTTGTGCTGACTTTATTAGGATCAGTGGATATTTTGTACCTATGGAGATCATCCTGCTCCAAATTTAAATAAAGGATAACAGGTGAATTATCATCTCTGCAGATTCATTGATTAAATTCCCTGTATTAAGCTAACTCAGGGCAAAAGGAAAAGCTCTCACATTGGCAACTGTGGCATGTTATCCTCTTTGTGAGATATGGCTTCACTTCAACAGAAAATTGGATAAATTTAGAAATTTCTATTTTCTTGGTGATGTCCTTTAAATCCTGCTGAGCAAAACCAGTTGTCTGCTTGAATATTTTTAATGGATTTAAGATATCTCAGGCAGACAGTTCTGTTTCACAGGGAGTTTCAGACTGCATCTTTCCAAACAGATACCAAGACCATGCTGAGAGTCAGAAGAAATAAAAAAAGTTAGAGTCAGCATGCTCTTTCTTTCAGTAATTCAATTCATAATTTTTTAAAATCCTGTTACCATGTTGGGTAGCAGCTTCAGTAAGTGAAATTAATTTAATACATCACTGTTTTAAATGCTATTGTTTCTTATTCAGATTCCAGTACTTACTGTCTAGCTGTGGAGTAAACTCATACTTGCTGAAAATCATTCAGCAGATTTGCCATGGAAATTACAATGAAAGTACTTCAGTGATGTCTAAGGCACTTTTTTTTCAAATTCTTTAATTTACTGAAATCTCTGCAAGATGAAATCAAGCATCAATATAACATTAAAAAGGAAACTTGAACTAGACAAACAAGTGAATGCAGTGGCAGGGGAAAAAAAGAATATTTATAATTCCTGTGTAAAAATTCTGCACATGGTGTTAGAATTTACTATGATGAAATAAGTTATTTAGGATCCTAAGGGATCTGAATATATCTTTCTGTATTGAAAGAGTAAAATTACTTTTAACTAATAGAAATATGTTTAGAAACAGTCAAAACTCCATTTGTAACCTTTTTAAGAATAACATGTAAAATGAAAGAGCAAACTATTTTTACATTAAAAACGTGCTCCCCCATGTTTCTGTTATTTTAATACTTTCATCTTACATAGAGAGCAAAAAAGAGTAAAAAAATAGATAAACCTACTCTCACTTTTTGTTAGCCTCCTCAGAAACTAGGACCATGGCAGAAGCTTTTATCATGGTAGTTTAACCAAAATTGCACACACAATTCTAAAGTTTATGGTCTTAACTTTAGCCATTTTTAAACTAATATTGTTTTAGCTGATATCTCCATGAATACTTGACACAGTAGGTTGTGAGAAACTGAAAATAAAAGTCAGAGAAGAACTGAGTAAGTTGTCTCTATAAAAAACCCCAGGAAACACTGTCATGGTTTTCACTCTAGATAAGAACCTGTTCACTTCCTCTACATTTGCCTTTTAACTCATGGGACAAATTTACCCGCTATGAGCTTTTCAAAAACAGATGATAATGGAAATTAGTTTTAAAACTTGTGACCACAAAAAAAGCAGTAAGGGGCAAGGACTTCAGAGTGGCCCTTTCCATACAGCTTTATTTTATTATTGCAAAAATTTGTTTAGAGTGGGGGAGTTTTTGTTGTTTGGATTACATGGCAGGCCTCTTTTTTCGTCTTTTTTTCCTTTTTTTTTTTTAAATAGTGTTTTACTCAAATTTCTTTTCTGTTTGTAAATATTTTGCAATGTGAAAGCTGTTTATCATCATCATTACTGAGATAAGAACTAGGGGAAAACTTGTACCATGCATCCAGTTCTTAATCAAAATTAATTGGTGTTTTTTTATATTTATTTATCTTGACCTCAGAATAAAAGCAGATAAAGCCAGCTTCACTACCTATAAATCTAAACAGCAACATCCACCACAGGGATGTCAGAACATATGCAAATCGTGGTGGGACACCTTGGCTCCTCAGGCACTTACAATTATATAAACTAGAGTACAGTGATCACAATCTGAATTCAGGATTCACAAGTTTGCACATAGCATTTTGACTCACTATAAACTGTGTCAGCTGCAAGATCAAGTTTCCAGCAGGAACGAAAAGAAAACAAGAAAAGGTCTACTATGAGCTGTGAGCAAAAGCTAAGAAAAAAAATCTAGAAAAATGATATACATTGTGAGAAAAGTTGGGCTGGAGGTGGTAAATGAAGTCTATATGCAAAAAGGCATTATTTTTCTGAACTAGGATAAGTTAGGAAGGAAAAAAAAACCTTCTTGTTTAAAATTGTACTACTAGGCTTAGTTTCTACTAACCTATTAAATATATTTTGAGCAAAGGCTGAAAAGTTACGCTGTTCTGACAGCGTAACTGAGATTTCAAGAACCAACATCATCCTGTTGCTTGGAGGTATTTAAATCCCTACAGAAGGGGATCCAAGTGGCATGGGACTGAAACACAAATTTCCCTGGCTACAACGTAAAAAAAATAAAACTATAAGTGACTTAAAATGAAATTAATAAACTCCAGAGAGAAAACTGGAGACTGAAACTGTACGCAAATTACACCAGCCAAGAACATGACAGCTAAAAGTATTGTTCTTCACTAATGAGATATTTATCTTCAGTAAACTAGGAAAATGTTGATACTTTTCCATATTTGTCACTGCACTTTTCCACAGCCATTTATGAAGGATAATAGGGAACCACAAGTACACATACTTTTAAAGATGCACAGTTTCATACCCAAGAAAAACCCTAAAAGTATTTATTGAAACATACTAACATCTATCTCTAGGTATAGAATGATAAAAATCTTAATCAGTTTCTGCTATGAAGTAGTCCAAGAGAGAAGTACATAAAGGAAAAGCTTTACAAAAATGCTCACAATAGAAGGTTTATCTATGGAGATATATTACTAAATTTTCAAGTCCTTACAAGCTTTTGCAGGCACAGTCACTGAATGAGGTATTATATTGCACTAGAAAAGGCCTGAACCGAGTACTTAGAAAGCATTTCTAAGTGAAAAAGAAAAAAATCAGCCAAAAGCTTTAAATGAAAGCAAAATCTTTATGTGAACATGTGTACACAACTTCTCTATTCTTCTTTTCAGTCATCTTTGCTGCAGTGTCAGACAAACATATTCTGTATAACACATTACATGCAAGCAGTTCACAATATATTGTAATTTAGCTTTTTTTTTCTACCACTGCAAATCCCACAGCAAATGTATATTTATCAGATGAAATGGTAACACATACAAGTGTAAAAAAAGTTTGCACATAGGTAAATAATATATTGTTCAAAGTATATACATATATTGCACTTTTGGTTTTATAAACAAATAAACCACTTACAGACCTATACACAGCTATCATTCAATTTTTCTGCACTGTTGTACTTGCCACAGAGAGCATACAGAAAGAAAGCAACTCTTGAATTTTTCAGCACGGGTGTGAAGAGGCAAGAAACAGAACATAATACGGATTTTTGAAAAGTCAGACTTGTAGGTGTTACAGCCCTTAGAAGAATATCTGTTTCTATCCTCAAAAGTAGTAATGCTGGTGTACTGAGCTCAGTTAGAGAGAAGGAACAGATCAGAAAGAAGACTGATGCAAGTTAGACAACAAAAATGACCAGGTTGAAAAGGAGAAGAGAAAGGCAGCTAGAGCTGTTGAAACAAGGATGAGAAAGACAAAAGCATTAGAGGTAAAATACGTAAGAAACACTGAAGGCATCCAAGACTGCATGGGCTTCCTGACTGCTACAAGCTTCCAATTCTGAGCTGCCATCATCTGGAAGGAGTGCTACAAACATGCAACATCTCATTAGCCTATATTCTGAAAATAGACTATTTCTATAGTATAATGAAGTTTCGGGGTCTGAAGACCATGGAAGTTTAGATTGGTGCAAGATTATCTGCAGATACAAGCTGGTGGTTGAGTAACTCCAACTCGGGCAAATTGGAACAGTTTAAGGAATGAACGATATGTCACTTAAATATGTGAATTTCCAAGTTTCTGTATTATTATTTCATACAGAAGTTCACAATTATTAACTAGCTGTTAGTTCCAATAAAAAAAAAAAACATTCTCTGATAAGTTTTGTATTTGAACCAGTAGTTATTGAGTTGTATTGTGAATTCATCTTAGCAGTTGATCTTCCTTGACTGGACTATCAGAATGTCTATCAGATCCATTAGTTAAGAGATGTGCTGGTTTATTCCAGAGTGACAGCAGAAAAAATTGGCCAATCAAGAATGCTACCAAGCAAATGTCACTTCTTCCAAACTGTCATTCATCAGCTTCATGGGAAAAGCAAAAAGATGTATAGGCAAACTACAAAACAAGATTACTTAGAAATTGTCTGCAATGTTACTGTTTGGAGGTACGGTTATCATCCACTCACACGACCTATGGACTTGCCCAATTTGATTTTCTCTGCTGTGGCTTGGTTATTCTCACTAGAATCTTATTTAGCTTGCTCCCTGCCCCCACTGTGTCTTGTGATTCTTTGTTGCAGAGAATCAGAGAAGTACCAAGGTCTGGCCACATGTTGTAGACCTATGTGGCTACAACTACGATGCAACAGCAATGTTGCTGTGTGCCAACACTCAATTTTGATCATTGTGTTGTTATCCCAAAAGATATTCTCTATTTTGATTTATGAGACTTAGCTCTGAGACTACTTAGGATAGCACATTTTTCCACATCACCACAAGACAAAATGTATTTGCTGACACAATGTGCAGCTGATAAGGATTAATTAAACTTTTCTATCTCAAGACAAAAATTTGAGAGCTAACCACTGCATGGGTTTTTCTATTTTTTCCTCTGAAACTATTTATCACTAAGAGTACTGGAACCATTTTTTTTTACCTTTAATGACAGACAGATTTACCATAAAAAGTGACAACCGGTGTCAGTGAAATAAGTGATCTAATAAAATCAGTTGCAACTGTGTCAGTATGATTGCTTGTAACTAACAGATATTATCTCAGGGCAAGAAATGAAAGATGAAAAATGAAAGGAGTATATAAGAAGAAATATACAAAGAAATTCTCTTTGGGAAAGCAAAGAAATAAATAAAAAATATAGTTCTTCTGTGTCAGCAGTGTCTCCACAGAATCACTGCTGCTTTTTTCCTTTTCCAGTCTGAAAGTGAGTCAATGACACCAGTTAAAATTTCTTTAGTGCTGATATGAGCCACTAAAGATGAGGTTAGCACATTTCACTAGGAATACTCTTCAATATTTTCTCATTCTGAACATCTTATATTAATATAGTGTTAGGAGAACAAGTAGTCTTTTATCCAAGATTCCTCAGTGCATGACTAGATTATTATTATTATTAAGAAATTAAAATACAAAGTTTGATTTTGGTTGGACATCAAGATGCTTTTCCAGAAAAAAAAAAAATTATTATATATTTAACATATTGTTTTGCTTTCTAAATATACCTGGTTTTGTTTGGTTCATCTTATAAGAAGATTTAGGTCCTCATATTTTAACTTAAAAACAAGCAGAAGTATCCATCTGATTTCCAAGACAGAAATACTTAAACACAATATGCATATGGGTTCTCAAGGTTAAGCAACAGGAATAAGTTGCTTAAGCAACAGCCAGTAGGCTACAGATCTGCCCAGGTGTTCTTGGTGTGCTGGCCAGGCACTACACCCTGTCACTAAAAAAACAGCAGAGGGACCCTGACTGAATCGTTGACTTTAAGGAACCTTCATCACTACATACAATTCTTTCTATATGTGCTGTATAGGCTTGGGTAACAACCACAAAAAACAACTAGATACTTCAGCTGCCATAATCTAGTCATGTGATGCAAATCCCATCCCTAGAAATTAAAAAAAAAAAAGAAAAAAATCACTATAATTTAAAACATAGACATCTCTGACAACTTTCTCTCCACACCAGTATTTTTCCAAACCCATCTGTCTTGAAATATACCCTGAAAAACAGCAAGCCAGCTGGAGAAACTACAGAAAATCAAAGAAAAACTCGACAGCTTCTTAGTTTGTTTCTTGAAATCAAAGGACATCAAAAGGAAAAGGAATAGTCAAAGAGCAGCGTTTGTGTTTCCTCACCATGGTGCACATCCTCATACTCAGGTAAAAAAACCAACAGCATCTACTACAGCCAGCGAAGAGACAAAAGACATGAAATGCAAATTAGCAATTATGTAACAGTTTAACGGGAACATACCATATTTTTCTGATTTCTAAAACACCATCTTAGAGATCAGCTGTCTCTCAGATTAGGCAGAAAGTAGAACTTGCTTGCTTCATTTTCTAGCTATCATCTTAGAATTACAGCAAGTGCAACAGCCAAGAAACAAGCAGCCAGCCCACAGCAGAGGGTTTTATCTTTGGGGTGCAATTCTTGCTGACAGGTGTGATTCACTGAGATATTCAAGAAAAAACAAATGCTTTTTGTATTAGGTTAACTTCCTTCACTCTGTCAGTCCCTTTACAAGTGGCCACTATTAGGTTATCAATTTCCTTCATCATCAATAGGTGACAATTAGAGTTAGGAGATCTGGGTAGTTCAGAAGCAAAGTTAACACACGCAAGGACCTTAAGAATGCACAGAAAGGGGAGAGCATAAAAACATCTGGTAGCTTGTAGTAGACCACAGAGTGTTTGGATTAAAGCCTAGAACTAACCCAAAATATAATAAAATTTCCTATCAAAAGCAATTTCTCTTGAATATATCATCTATGCTACATTATAACCCATCACACCCTTGTCTTTGTAGTCAATGTGATTAGAACTATTTGGATTTCAGTGAGTTTTTCCTAGTAGTAAATTAGAAAGGGTCTGTGTTTTAGCATACAAAATGGGGTCATCCAATTTCCAAAAACTGATGAGCAATATTTTACACTTCTGGTTCTCTGTATTCATGGTCAGGATTAAACAACAGGGAAATAGTGTGAAAGATATAGTCTATTTTTACAGTACACTGGTTTTATCTTTTCTTTTTTCCTCTAGAGAAACAATTGTAAAATTAAAGATTGGTATCTCACAAAGTTAGCTTTTCTCCAGATTTTTCATTTTCTTGCCAAGTACCATTTTCTGTGCTCTCCCAAAGCACAAAAACTTGATCTGCAGAGATGCATTAGCTCTGTGTCAGTGGAAGGGTGCACATTTCATGAGAGAATTGTGTGTATCCTGGATATAGAGGTCTTAGAAGATGTGAAAGATGAATCAGAGGTAAAAGCAGAAGAATTCCAAATCCTTGTGTTGAACCTTGTGTTGACTCTCCCTTCATTGAATCTGCTTGCTTCTCCAAAACTATGTTTGTCCATCTGACTTCTCCATGTCCTGCAAGGTCTAATTAGATAATTTCCTCCCAAGTAAAGGACGTTTACAGCACTCTTCATAAAAATGTATAAACATCCCTACAGTGTTTGCGTGCTACAGCACATAAATCTACCCAGTAACATCCCAGAAACATACATTTTGTTTAAAGCTATCAGTTTGATGTGACTTTCTAATATTTACATTTGTATTTACTAAACTGGTGTTTGTATCTATAGGCTTGGTTTTTATCTGGCTCCTTTTACCAATGAGCTCGTCATTACAACATGAAACTAAGCTAAAAAGAAAAATACTTCAGTCTTCTTAATCTCTCTTTTCCCAGCTTTCATTCAAATAGAACTCTGCTTGTCTTCAATCTTTTGGGAACTGGCTAAGCTATAAATAAGCAGATCCTCACTAGAGAACACCAATGGAATTAAAGGGCTGGTATTCCTTCAACATATTCCCCTTTAGCAGAATAAACCAAGACTATTAGTTTTGTATATGTAGCTCATAGAACATCCACTGATTCCATGTACTATTACCATTAAAACAGTTATTTTCATATTTTAAAATTGTAAAGCAAAATTGTGCTTTAGATCCTAATTGACATTTTCAACTGAAAATAAAAGCCAACCAAAATAGATGGCTTATTGAGAATGAACAAATATAAAAATTTAATTTGCAGGGCATTTCTGTAATGATTCCTATATGAAATACAGGTGGATGAACATTAGCAGACAGAACAGTGTGAGCAATCCAGTCTTTTGTAAATTCAGCAACAGAAACTAGTCTAACAGGTCCATGCCAATTTATACATCTTGCACTGAACGCTACTCATTCTCTTCCTACCATGAATTTGCTTAATGATGTTATTCAAGTGCAATTATTAAATGTTTACAAAATCAGAAGATATGCTGTACTTGAAATTCACCATGAAAAATGCAAAAAGAGACAAGATCTGTGGAGCATTCACAAATCTTAATTGTATAGCTTTATAATGTATATCTTTGGCTAGACAAATCTGTTGGAATGAAGACGTTCCCTATGTATTCTAAAGAAATGTAGACTACTATATAATTTCTCAAAAGAACACTTTTAGTCATACAGGTAATTCCTATGGAGTTTTCAAAGAGATCTTTTGTTGTCCAGCACTAAAATGTAAGACTGATAATGACGGGTTACAGTTTCACCTACTGAAAAAAAAAAGGTAATAAATTTGGCATTCTTTAATACCTGCCTATTCTTAGGATTCATGTCCATCACTAAAACTATGATATATATGATTAAGTCCTCAAAAGATATGTATGTACTTAGAGTAATAAGTAACTAGTTAGCATTCAGTCTGTAGATTTAGACCTGAGAGAAAGTCAGTTTACAACTTATTTGGCTACCAATATTCCCAAGAGGTTTGCAGTAGATATGTGATTCCTTTTCTGAAACCAACATACACCTTTCAAATTAAGGACAACACTTCGAGAAAGTGGAGCCTGATCAAAGCTTCAGATGTATCATATCATCTTCTTTGAGCTATGGATATGTCCAACTTTAGGACCAGTTTTTGTATTTCCTTCAGTATGCCTTAATCACAGAAACAAATATGAACCAGGCTATTCCCAGAGGCTTTTCATCCCTTTTTTCTTTAAATCTTAGTCATACAGATGTTAAACACTTACACAGGCCTGCAATTTTTCTAATATCTTTTAACCTTTCTTAGGAACCATGGCTAGATCATCAAACAATCCATTAACTAGTCTAGCTACATATTCAACTTCAAAAAGTTTAAATTTTATGCTCTGATTCAGATGCTTTTTTTCCAGCAGACTTTACTGTTGTAATGTGGACAATTTATTAATTGTGAAAACTATGTGACACGGATCATAGCGGAAAGCAATATGGGCTATTTAAATGTTCTGTTAAATCCTCCACACTTCCAAAAACAGAACAAAGGGAAAAGTTTTGAGCAGAAGGTTGTTTTTCCCTTCTTTCTTTTTTCCTTTCTATTTTTCTTTTGGTACTTCGATTCTGCAGGCAAAGCCTCACAGGCTTCGACAATTAGTTTGACCAAAACCGTTCCATGACATCCCAGAAGGCAACACATGCTGCAGAAGAACTTTGCCCCTTTTATCAAGGATATGACACATTCAAAAGTTCAATAACTTGTTGGGGATTTGACAGAAACCAGAAATTGCTGAAACAACCAAGTTATCAATAACAGACACAGCAAGATTAGAGAATTTCTGAAGACAAAGAACTTGTGTTTCTCTAGGCTCTGATTTAGCTTATAGCTAAACCGTGGCTGTCACAGTTGGGCAGCAAAATGACAAGACCATCATTACCTACAGCCTTCTGCATGTCTTGCAAAAAGAAGAAAAGTTCAGTTTGTATCAATACTTCACAGTAAAGTTGGTATTGTACAGGCTCAGTCATAGAGAAGAAATTTTCTGTTTCAGGCCAACTCTCATAAACAGCAGAACTAGATAGACCCCAAAGAAACAATATAGAACATCAGGAAGAGTGTAATAGAAAGAAGACCACATAGTACCAGGCTACTTGCAACAATCAAGAGGAACTGCTATATCCTGTCCCTTAAGGCAGGAGAAAATACGGTGATAATTTGTACAAGAGAAAGCTAATGTACTTCTTGTTCATAATTTGAAGCATTTAATATGGGTAAATTGATCCAAACCTTTTCCCAGGAGTGTTCTTTTGCTGGTAATAGCTAGTAATAAAATGTGCATAGCTACATTTTAGTCCAATCAGAATTAATAATTCCAGAGAAACAGGGGAACAACTCTTTTCATAATAGTATTGTGGATAGTGAAAAGATGTCTCCCTCTCTTCCCTCTGTACTTTTCACCAGTACTACATTTATGTTTTCTATGCAAATATCTCATAACCTTTGCAACTTTCAGCTGTCAAGTCCATTAATTAGCAGGTTAATAATTCTTTCACTTTAGACCTGTCTCCCATATTCCTAAGAAGTATGTTTAAAATACATTGTCAGAAGTAGAGCACAACAAAGAATACTAAATTAAACATAGTAAAAATTTGAAAAAGGACAAGCTCCTTAACTGCATGTCATAGTAGAACCTATAGGAAGATAAGGGATATTTTTCTCCTTAAAGAAATTTTCATTTAATCAGTCCCGATTTATTCTTACTTTTCAAGTGTTATAGTGTATAGTCACTTCATCTAACTCATATTGCAGCTAATCCCTAAGTGTCACTTCCAATCCCCCAAAGCTCCTCTCCTTTATCTGTCGTCTGAACTATTTCTTTTAGGTGTGCCTGTGCATGCATGCACCACACAAAACAGATTTGATGTAACAGAAGAAAACTGTTCAGCTTCTTATGGCCTGGTATAATGTTTCTTACATGCATGTTTCTTAGATGCTTACATTAGTCTTTAATTAAACATTTTACACAAAAAATTATAATAGCACTGCAGTAAATAGTAACAAGAAAATAAACTTTTGTTTTATTTTTATTTTAAAAAGTAGATTTTCCCAATTATTCAATTTAAGCTACCTTAAGCAACTACTGAGGACAGAGTCTTTGGGCCTGCAATGATTCTTAACTCTGAATTCTTTATTCAGTATTGATGCACAATTCTTAATTCATAAAGGCCTTCTAGCTAATTGCTGCAAATAAAGGCCACCTTGTTCCTATATACTGTAGTTATCTGTTTTGCCTTTTGGTACAGTTAAGGATGCTTCCTGAATAATAAGCTGTAACTTCTCAAAGACATTTGCATTGAAACCAAAAGAGGCAACTGTGATAGGGATTTGTGCAAAAATAGAAATGCAATTATATGCCAAATATATCTAGGTTTTGTTGATACATTAAAACTATGTGTGCCAAAGGTTATCACGGTAATCTGTAAATAAGGAACAAATTTAGTCATATGGAAAATAGCAATAAGATATGCCTACTCCATTAAAACTATTTCTAATCCATACTTGCGTATGTGCATGATTTTTGTGTAGCATCTTTTAAAAGAAATGTGACTGTTTTCAGAAAATTGGACCCACTTCACATTAATTAATGATATATGGTCTAGAAAATGTTATGGTCCTTGCTTAAGTAAACAAATTTTTAATTTAAAATGTCATTTTAATCTTCTTTTCCTAGTATAACCAGACTTTAAAATCATTAAGGATTGAGATTCTTTTAAATTGGGCAATGGCCATGTTGCAATTTTTGCACTTCAACAGCAGAAACTCTTTCCTACAGGATTGCTTTATATCAAAGAAAACAAAACCAATGTCAAATCAGCATTGTTATAAAGAATAAAAATTAAAGAAATAGTTGTTGTAGAAAACATGTGAGGAATTGGACTAAAACTCTGCATTAATTTAAAAATACAATACCTAAACCATAATAATAAAAAGCTCCTTTTTTATCCAGGAAGTTCTGATATCTTTTGCTACTGCTTCTGAATATATCATACATGTCTGAGGGAAACAGTACTAGTAAGAGATCACATATTCACTAGCATTTCAGATGAGGAAAAAGTCTGAATTACTGCTGAACTGCAAAATATTACTTTGATTTTCATTCTTTAAATATTAAATTCAGAAGTGCTGAGAACAAAACTACCTTCTTAGATGTCTTTCCTGCTTTTGTCTGTGGTAGAGTTAATATTCTTCATACTAGCTGTTACTGTGTTTTGGATTTAGGATGAGAACAGTGTCGATAACACACTGATGTTTTAGTTACTGCTAAGTCAAGGACATTTCAGCTCCTCAACCAACCCCACCCCACTGGTGAGGAGGCTGGGTGTGCACAAGAAGTTGGAAGGGCACACAGCTGGGACAGCTGGCCCTCACAGACCCAAGGAAAATTCCATACCCTATGTCATTGTGCTGAACAATACAACTGGGAGGAGCTGGCCAAGGGATGTTAGCCTGCTGCTCAAGGACAGGCTAGGGACTGGTCAGCAGATAGTGACCAATTGCAATGTGCATCACTTGCTTTGAATACTCTTCTATCATTATCATTATTATTATTTTGTCTTCCTTTTCTGTCCTTTTAAATTGTCTTTATCTCAGTCCAAGTCTTTCACCCATCCCACTGGGGAGGGAGTGAGTGAATGGCTGTGTGCTGTTCAACTGCCTGCCAGGTTAAAACACAACAGTATCTTACCTGAAAAAATATCTTGTCCCCTCTCAGGTGCATTTAACACCTTTTATCTGATTTACTATTCCTTAAGGAAGAGCTTGAACAAGATTTTTCTAAAAAGTTTTGCAGGGCCTCATTGATCTTAGTATTGATATAAGTTTCCCATGGATCTAAACTCTCCTTGAAAATCTATTCCATTACTCTGGAAGAGGTTTATTTATCACAGAGGACACTTTCATATCAAGTGGAACCCAAAGAGTCATCAAGCAGATCACTCTCTAAGAAGGTCTCTCCTATAGGTTTCCTTCAGCATCTAAGTTGTAGATATCTTTAACTAACCAGCAAACATCACGTTATGAATTATACATATAATAAATATCTTAATATATTGATGCCTTCCTGACCAGAGATCAATCAGAACGTAAACTGGGTACAGTACTGCCATTCTTAGTGTAATTCGTGTGTCTTCATAAGTTTCTTTTTAAATTCTGACATAATTCTGTCCACATAAATTTAATCCTTCGGAACAAAGAGGAACTGATTTCTGAATGAATCTATGTTAAAGCATATTTACAAAGGAAAGATTATAAGAAAAACTTGTCATATTCAGAGTTTCTCCTACTCTTTAAATATCAAAGATGTTTTGTTTAACATATAAATCTGAAATTATTCAATATGTTATTAGCTTTTGTATTTCAGAAATGATTTGTGATACAGCAGGCAGTATTTCTCTTCTAGTGATTCCCTACAGGAGATTTTAGAGGAATATTTTATTCAGCTGAAAGCTTTGATAATATTTCTCCTTTGTAACTGAATGAATGAACGAATCCATATGAGCAAACATATATTTAAAATTTAATTGCACAAGTATTCACAGCAGAAGTTAGCTTTGAAATCTGATTCCTAACCTTAACTCAGAGAGAGTTTTAAGTACCAGGCATAAATAATGTGTTTCACCTCTCAAAACACTTTTACCAATAGAAACTCCATGCTGAACTCACTACTCATAGCAGATATTTCATGCATAAATTTAACTTTGAAGACAAGTGACTGTGGAGCATATTTCAGCACTCAGATGTCAGGTACAACACAAAATGTCATCCGAAAATCATCCTTGTGGACACTGAGATTGGCTCAGTTGGTTGGAACATGGAGCTGGTAACACCAAGGTCATTGGTTCAACCCCTGGATAGGCCCATCCAACTTAAGAGTTGGACTCTTAATTGCATTACCTCCATCATCCTTGTGGGTGCCTTTCAACTCAGAATGTCCTGTAATCTGGAAATACTGCCTTTCCAAGAAAACGAAAGGTTAGTCCTGGAATAATTCAAAACTTTCATTCTAGAATAAAAGTCATGGGGAAGTCACAGAAATTCTTCTCATGTTTTTTATATATGTATCACCTACAAGTTCAGAGCTTCTGCCATGGGTTTCAAAGCATGTCACTTCAGGTCTGCCAGACCTCCTCAGGCTATGTTAACTATCTTTTGTGGTGAAGAGAATGTCCAAAAGCAAATTTTCACCCAAGAGCCCTGGGACTTCCATGTCTTTCATCTGTACCACAGTTTTTTGCTTAGGATCAAAGTGTTCACACTGCCTGTAGGTAAGAGTTCAATATACACTAACATTTATGGACCACTGCATCACACTACGAAATTCTTTACCTTCCCCACCCCATTTGGCCCAACTAAATTTCTGGGAACTTGAGTCTGGATTAATTCAGCCTCCAGCCCAGGCTCCTGGGAATGCTCTGGAGTCTGTCCTAAGCTAGTTCTTGACCTGTTTCTATGAATGTCGATGAATGATTCAACAGCAGATTTGTAGCACGCTGGAATCAGCACAAACTCACTTGTCCCTTCGGAAGCAAACATTACATATTTATCCCAGGCAGAAGTTTGAACCAAGTATGTTTATTGTATACAGGCTGATACAAAGCAGAAAGCATCAGAGAAGATATTTTACACTGAAAGATGTACCCTCTACTCAATACTGCAGATAGAAAAAATTGCATTACCTCTGGAGGAAAACTGCAAGGGTTCAGTGGTTGCATCTGGGAAGTATCTGAGGTGACATATGCCACTGTAAGAACTGAATAGCTGAGTGCATGGCAGCATCACACTGGTGGTGAAAGGAAACTGAGGTTTGGGAAGCTGGCAGGGAAAGAGATGGGGCAGACTCTCAGAGTCCAGACAGCAGCTCAGCGGTTCCATTTTGAAGATGGTTCTGGTGGCACATTTTGAGCTCTATGAATCAGCATCTACAGATGAAATGTTCACCAGAACATTTCAAGCCTGCTGTAGTAATGGGATTTTTGTGGAGTCATTAATCATCATTATCACACAGCCCTGCAGCAGTGCTGTGGACCAAACCAAGACTGCGATAGTGCCCTGAGGAAAAACAGCACTTATCTCTACAAGTTTACAGTTAGAGTAGATAATTCTGATAATGGTTATAGGAAACAGACACAGAAGGCAATAGCAGATTAATAAGTTCCACAGGCAGTGCCAGAGACTTTGTCAGGAAAGGTACAGACTAGCATAAGGCGAGAGCAATGAAAGCTCTTGAAATCAAGATGGGGTGCCAAAGAGATGAGTGGTGAGTGAGGGGTGCACAATGCAGTACCGAAAAATCCATCAAAACTCCAAACCTGAGTACCCCTGCAGGGACTTGATTCCAACACAACAAAGTGGAATGGGGGAAAAGCTCTCTCTAAACTTCCACTTTTTAAAGCAATGTTCTGCCAGAGGAAACAATTAAGCTCTTAGATAAAAATTTAATATTTCTAACTGTTGTCATGAATTCTATTACTTCCCTAATGATATTTTTAACTTTTATATCTTACAGCTATAGAAATAAACCATTTTTACATCATATCAATGCATATTTTAGCTGGATTTATTACAAGCATATAACACTATCTAACAGAAAAGGACACAATTTTCTCATTAATGCCTATCAAATGTATGCAGATATTTATCTGATAGATCTGGTAAGGACTAATTATTTGAGGGGAGGCTGTTTGATTAAAAGGATCAAAATATTCTACCACAGACATGAAAATGGAACAGAGCAAAATGTTGTGAACTAAATAATTCTGTCTCTAAGTTATTGGTAAAGGCTAAGTAATTCCTCAGCTTAATTGTGTAAGAAAATTTTGAGTTGGATACTGCATTAAACTGCCAGCCACTAAGTTAGAGAGGTTGAATCAGGCTCTGGTTTGGCACAGACAGATTACATAAAGAAGAAAATAAGCTCTGCATCATTATTGTGCTTGACTAGCTATTGTTGTTCACTCATCTTAAGATCTTCCTCTTGTCTTTCATGCTGAGGTCAGAGTTATTAAGCATGAGGTAATGGAGAACAGAGCTTTCCAGAAAACAGCAAGAAATTACTTATATAATGATCTTGACCATGCTCTCCTGAACAAAGAAAGAGAAACTGAGTAAATCAAAACCAACTTCTAATACAGATCTGTATATTTTGTATGATATTTTTAGAAACAACAAATGCAACTTGGAACTTATCTGAAGAAAGTTTCTAGGAATAAATCAGTATCCACTTAAACCAACTACGATTTTTGCACACCAGTATGCAACTAAAGTGTATGAAGTAAGAGCTGCAAATGAAAATGTAAGTGATTACATTTACATATACATTGCCTATATTCTCTCCAAAAGGGAAAACTTGCTTCCTACCCTCCATTCCACTGCTAGCATTACTACAATCCTTGGGCTTGGATTTTTTGCCAATTCCAGTTTATCAATGAAGACAGATATATGTGAATGAGGTATGGGACTTTTCTCATTAAATTTCCATTTGTCATTTTAAAAAATTGCAAAGAGATAAACCCCTCCCAGTTCTCATCACGAGCTGGGCTTCAAGACTGGGAATCACAAATATCAGCTACCACAAAAAAAATACCGTAATGTCATAGACCAGGACTTAAAAAATGATAAAACAACTTTTGCGTAGGTTTCAACAGGAGAGTTTAGGGTGGAGTTCAGAATATGTAGTATACTGTAGCTGGCTTAACAGTAATATTTAAGCTGTTAAATGCAAGTTTTACAAGAAAGAAATCTATCAGACCGCCAATACTTTAAGAGATTAAAAAAAGCAAGCACACAAAAACTAAATAACTGAGGATATTGGCTACAGAAGTTCCAAAAACCTAGGGGGAATGAGAAAATCTTAAAATACCGTGTATTGAGAAACTTTCTCTGTTATCAAATCATTCTATAATAATCTCTGTGATCACTGCATTGACCTACTCCTGAAGTAGAAGGGAATGTCAGGGCAGAATTAGAAATTAGAGTATTTTAGCTATAACGCTGCTTGGTATGAAAATACATTATAGATCCTCACAAGCATTCACAAAAAAAGAACTTTTTTAATGGCAGAGAAAATCAGGACATCCCTCTGAGGTTTTAAACTAGTGTTTATATTCTTCCATCCTCTAATTAATTTACAGTGATTATTTCTAAAAATAGATGAGCTTTTTGCTTTTATTTAGTTTTTCCACAGGAAAAAAAAAGTTAATTGACTACTTGAGACTAATCCGGGTACGGTGCCAAGACATTTAGATATTAACCTGAAGATATATTTAAATTCAGTTACATTTCTAATATGAATAAATATTAGTCTAAACTATGGATTAATACATTCAAATTCATTCATAAATATATACATACATATGTTATAACTGAAATGGCTTTTAAGACCAGTTTTTAAATTGAGGTATATTCTAATACCTCACTTGGAGAAGGACCTGGAGGTTTTAAAAGTAGTTTAGGTGCAGAGAATCAAGCTTTAAGACCTTCACTCTCTTTAATGTAAAGTAGGGGGAAAAAATTGCCTTCCTGAGCCCCTGCCCTAAATAGAAAATTTCCTATTTAGAAAACCATCCGGAAAGTGGAGTTTGTGGCACACCTGTCACCTGGGACCCCCATTTTTGATGGCTACAGGTCCCCAGGGATGCCAAGTACCTCCACTTCCAGCTTCTCCCTTTCCAGCTACCCCCCAGACAGGACAGTCACCCTCCCAGAAGAGAGACGGAGCAGGCATACAACATTAAATAAAGAGACACCTTCAAATTTGTGATTGCTATTCCTGAGTGATAACCAGTTCACCAGAATGACATGCATTCATTAACAGCAGTATCATAAATTTATAAAATTAAGTACTCCAAGAAAACTAAAATACCATGAGGCTTATTACCACCCATAATCTCTTTACCACAAGAGAGTCAGGATAAAGCTTAGCTTGTCTCAGATGTACAGTAATTGTTTTCCCAGTCACAAAACAGACTAGAGGAGGGAGAACTGCACTGCACACAGGTGAGGTGGGGGGAGAAGGATGTTGAGGAAACCAGGAAATTATTCCAGTCAGTACCTGTAAAAAGGGGTGGCCAGGTTTACCTACATTCTTCCTTGAGCAAACCCTTCCACATGAAAGACATTCCCGGCTTTCTCCTCAGCTGATGCCACTGCCACACTAAATTAACTGCTTGCTCTTTCCATGCGCCACCCAGTTTCATTTGTTCTGGAATTTTCAAGAACCAGGACCTGGTGTCCACTTATGATAAATTCTTTCCATTAGCCCTCCAAAAACAAATCAGGAAAAAGAAGAATGGATGAACGCATGGAGCCCCTTCCTTGGACTACCTGGTAGTAATAATTATTTGGTTTGGACGGAGAAATTAGTGCGAAAGGTTAGGAATTTCAGGATCACTAGTTTGGCAAAACTTGTCAATCAAGACTAAGGGAAGGGAATGTTAAAATTAAGACTTTTGACTTAGGCATTTTTGAGCAGCAGTAATAATATATGACAATAATAACAATAATTTTTAGTGACAGGTATTTGTTGTGTGGGTAGTTTTTGAAGTGTGAAAAAGACTGAATCAAGCTTTATATCTCAGGACATATTTTCCATCTAATTAAGGCTGTCCCATATTGTTTGGAGATGTTAAATAGACTTTTGTTTTGTTTTCCTTAGTAAAAACATTTTGTATCCAACACGAAAAACTAATAAATCTCCTTCCCTCACCTTCCATTAGTATCAAAAGTGGAATTATTTACACACTCCTGCCTATGACAGTAACATATAGTGCCTGTCAATATGCACCATTTGTTACAAGTCCTGCCACTATGTACCATTGCTACACTTTAAAATCTTTTTGAAATATTTAATGGAAATTATTATTGAAACACTGCTTGACTTAATTAAAAAAAAAAAAATCTCAAAAAAAGCCAAAAAAAAGGAAATAAAATGAATACTCTACAATACCAGCAAATCTCATGACAGCTTTGACTCAAGATGACATCTTTCAAATGACACATTTTCTAGCAGAATCAGAAAGTTTGTATTTGGTTTCTTCTGCCATAAAACAAAGAATATGAAGTTTCATGTCCCCCAGAGTATTCTTGGAAGACTTTAAAACATCTATCATTAAGCATATGCAGGCAAAGTGATAACTTTACAAGTTCTCAGAATAGTATTATTCTTTCATGGATCCCTCTTAACAGAGAAGTTAGGATTTTATTAAAGCACAGATTGACTCACTTCATAATTAGGTAATACTGCAGTAATAACCAGCAATTACTGCCATCCTGTCTGTACAGTTGCTCATTTCATATCATATGGAACATGATATATAGATATGATATATATATATATAAAAATTAAGGGAGAAGAGATTGTGGAATGATAGTTTCCTTATGGATTCAATTAATCCTTCTTGGTAAAGGTATTCATGTTCACTTTTTTTTTTAATTAGTATAATTTGCTAGCTCATTCACCGCATCTCAGAATAGTTCCAAGATAATTATCAAGTTGACCCAACACATATTTTTGATGAATTCCATCTGCAGCAAAATCACTACATTTACACATTTTCAGTTACAGGGCATATGTGCAGCTGTGGATATTTTGCTCAGTAAGCTCAGTTTCCCAGAATGAACAAAAAACCAGGGAGCTATGCACTTGCAACTAATACTAGGTAATGACCTGGATACTTTTCCATCCACTGGAAAATCTTTCCACTGAGAATTCCTTTACATTGTTTTGAAGAATAACATGATAGCTACTTGCATTAAGTAGGCATGATCACAAATATTTCTCTCAATCTACAAAAAATGGACCATTAAAAGTTCCATGAATGTTTTTTAATTCTTGTTTTTCATCATTCCATTTAGTAAGAAACATGAAAATGCAAGAAGATGATAATATTAATAATAACAGTTCTGATATTGTAGTAAACTTCATAAGTTGTTTAGTTGTTATGATTTGAATTGATTTACCCGATAAGTGTTTGTCTACAAAATATGTATCCATCTTACCTTGCTTAGAAATCAGTTAGAATTGGAGCAATTAGGTGAATTGTCTGGATTTGTCTTCAAGTGGAATGATGATTAGTCATTCAGCTGATTACAATAATAGCAATCATTTGGAAACAAATTAAAGACATCAAACACCTACATATCTATATTTCCTATGACTTGAGAAATATGACAAAAGAAATGTGTTCAAAAAATATAATTAAGAGCTACTTCTTTGCAAACGTAAAAAGGACAATATTGAACAAAGGGGTATGAAGTAGGGATAAAACAATAATTGAAAAGACTCTGTGAATATAAAATTTGATCTCTTCTTCACAGAAACAACATCTAAGATTATAGTTGAAAGTGACATAAGAAAGAAATAACTGGAAATTAAAAGACGACAGGTAATAAAACCTGTTGCATTTTCTTCAAAAATCTCTAATATGCGCTCCAAAATAAATCAAGCCAGTGTTTTACATTTTACCTTAAAGTAGCAAGAGAATAAATCAGTAATAGAATGCCATGTTCTCAAAGAAAATAGTTTTGTGATTTTACTATATGTGAAACTACCTCAGTTACAGAAAAGAGACAAGATGTAAAATAATGCATTCCTAAAGAAGCAAACCCGTGAAGGCCCGTGAAGAGCCTGCTATCAGATTTTTATAGTGATTTGAAAAATTATTGAATATTTGCATCATATTACATGGAAGGATCACATGAGGAGAAGAAATTTTTAAGTGTGCAGCGGGAATAACACACTGCATTATTGCTAGAAACAAGAAAAGTACTACCTCTGGAAGTAACACAGGACAATAAACTGAAGCAGTGAGGCATCATCCAAAGATTTTGACAGAGGTGTAAAGCAAATAGCAGCATTTGGTTTATCTTTAACAGAAAAATAATTATTGATTAAATTCATTTGCTTATAATAAGAGTAGAGATATTGGCTGGTGGCAGAAACTCAGTGGTTGTAATTGAATATGAAATCAAACTGAGTATAATGTGTATAGTGGCCAGATCCTCTTCTTGATTATGTTTCCAATCAGAGAAATCAAGAGACTGGTTTTCATTAAGGAAAAAAAGACTGGGAACATACGTTGATGTGGCAGAGATTAAAGGTAAGAAGTTTGCAGAGAATCTGAATTTATGCTTCCTGTAGCATGTGCTTTCTGTGTTGCTTTCTGCTGCCAAAATATATAGTCCTCTGAGATATGAGGCAAAAGAAAAGCTTAGAACCCTCAACCAAAAAAAAGACTAAGCTCGTTCCTCAGTGTAATAGCATAAGGAATAGTGGCAAAGAGAAAATATGTAGTGTGTAAAAATGTGTAGTGTGAAAATATATGTAGTGGCAATTGAAAGGAAAAATATTTATTGACAAACAGAAAGATAAGCATGAAAGACAACACCTTTTAAGAGAAATAAGGCATCATGTGATATTCTTAGACTGGAATTAGAGATTAAGCTGGTGTGCAAATTCAAGAGTTTTACCTCTCTTTTTTCAGAATCTGAATTAGATTTCCTTCCAATATCAGTTGTTACTGAAAAATCCAAGTTCTAGACTCATTTGACTTTGCAAATACAGCAAATTATCTTTGAAATAAACAACACTGACGTTCTCAAATGAGTTTTATATCTACCAATGACTGACTCTGCCTCATAAGAGACACAGGGTGCTTTGTGGTAGAAATTGGGAGGCAACATTTCATTGAAGGGACAAGAGAAAGGAATTTGGATAGTAGGATATACCTTAAGGAATAGATGAAAAGCTTCTGAAAGGATAAAGAGAAAGGGTTTAAGTTTTTGTCAGCTTTCATTACTGGTTTTCATACTCTTGACAGAGAGAGGGGGAAACATCAGGGCTGTCACTAATGTCTCCTCCCTCTTTTTGCCTTATCTAACTTATTGACTGATGCAATCGAGGATGGGCAACAAGGAAGAGAGTGGAAAAAACATGAACTTTATTGAGTTCAAAGACAGAAAGTCCTTCACCTGCAATAGATTAGCCTGCACCATATGACAGAATTAGCTGGTTCACTGGTGTCTCTGAAAAAACACAAAAAAATCCAAGACTAAAACCCCCCAAAGCAACCAACCAAAATCAAACCAAAACAGAAAAAAACACAACTTGAACCTTAGCCAAGAGTGGAGGTGGGGTGTGGATATGTGTGCCATTCCGTTTGCCAAATTTCTTGTCCTTCCAGCACAGAAACACACAGAGCTTGCTAAGGCAGGTAATCATCCCCCAAAACTGCAGTAAGAATTTGCATACTGGGGACATATCCCCAGCTCACATTTTGATCCAAAAAGCAATTCCTGAATTCACACTTAGAATACATCTGGCACAGTCAATAGGGCTGTAAGATTTTCTAGGGGTATTCTGGTATATGTGATGGAGTTTCTACTGATTATACTCAGAGAAAATTATTTTGAAAAATCATCTTTCATAAGAAAAAAAAAGAGCGCTTCTAAACTTTGGAAATTAAATACTGCCTGAGCAACTAATTATCTCCTCTTATCTGCTCAAGCACTGCTGCTCTTCCAAGCAATAATAAAATGCAGAAAAAGGTACATGATTCTACTCTGCAAATATATTTACTGTCAGATCTCCATGTGAGGATCCTCAAAAACCTTAAAAAAGGTATAAAACTTCTGATCAAGAAGCCTTTATTAAGCTGATAAATGTCAAGAAAAAAATAGTATTCTGTTGAGTGGCCTTGAGAAGTATTTATTAGCCTTCTCACAAGATAATATATATTCCATTCCAGATCTACTTATAGCTCTTTAATGAGTTTCTTGTCCTTAATGGGAAAATCTTTTACATACCTCTTTGATCTTCAAGTAATTTCAGGTAAAATACATGAATGCCATTTTATGTAATTCCTGTTAGGAAATGAAGACTGTAAGAATCTTAAACTTTAAGCATCCATCTTCTAATAGGAATCCATCTAGTTAAAGAGTCTGCTCAAACTTCATAAGAAAAAATTACATACAGTTTCTTCAACTTCTGTCAAAATCATTGCCTATTTTGAAATAAATTTTAATAGATGTAAAAAGGCATCGTGGTTCCTTAGAATGGCAAATGTGTTTGAAACTTCTACATTTAAGAGATTAATGTCCAGTTTTGTACTTGATTTTGAATAATTTAAACCTTATTTGCTTTTTTGCTATATTTTCCGTTGAGAAGAAAACTGTCTTGTAAGTCTGCCAAGCTGCAAGATGGATTAACAATTTGTGTATGTCCCTTTTTTCTGCTTAGAACTGCAGTTTCCTTAAAAACATCTTTTCCTTCTCGCAGTATAAGTAGGCATCATTTTTATACTCTGCATAGTTTGATAAGCAATTTTACTTTCCTTTTTTTTTTTTGCAGTTGATGCAGTAGGGATTCCATAGACCATCACACGCTACCAAGTGTGGCCAGTTTTGACTGTATCAAATATTGCAGATGGTGATTTTTCAAATGCCTAGAGAAAAATTAAATTTGCCGATGGTAGTTAATTCCTTTTCATATATGAACTAAACTTCAAGAAGTACTTGAGTTAAAAAATGCACACATTAAACTGTTATCCATTCCAACATACTCCACTTCCTTATAAATGGCAAGAAAATGCAAGTGAGATGAACAGTAACCTTTCCAGTTGGGAGCTGGATTTCTCCAGCAAGTACACTCCTCCAGGGAGGGAAGGCAGTTTGAGCTGTGCCTCATCTTCCTTAGGAGGTCTTGAGTACCCTGTTCCAAGATCCCAGATGATGTAAAGCAGGTACCTGACATTTTAAATATCACCCAGTGCCCACTTCCCACTTCAGAAGGGTATAGGTACGTGATATGTCATACCTGAACTCAGAACTGCAACCTAGAATTGCCAGAGGGCTGACCTGTCCCAGCTATCAGGGACTTTCTCAAGAAGACAGAGATACCACCTAAATACATCATAGTACCAGAGTGCTTATAGAAACAGGGACTTGTGAGAATGATTTGATAAGAAAAACAAAAAAATTGCCAATATTTCCCATGATAAATAATTTCATCTTATCTGTACTAAAAACAGTCTGTAGAAACTCAAATACAGCGATGTAAATGTTTTGTCCTAGAAGTAAAAGCACATCCATGAAAAGAAAAAAAATCTCTAATGATTAGAATGCTCATTAGAGACACTATTTACATCTAAACTGAGTACAGCTACAAGGCCTATAGTTTCTTGGGAAGTTTTTTCTCCCCTGCCTGGATCAACAACAAAAGACATTTCTTACTCATTTGTATTATCCTGGTTTTAAGTCTAAGCTGTGGAGTTGACAAGCTGTGAGGATCTTTATTTGTTCTTCACTACCTCCTCCATGAAATAAGAAGCTATATTTTGAAAAGAAAAATAGTGACTTTATATGTCTCTTTTTTAGGTCAGTGCACCGTTTTTATTTCCTTGGTTTAATGGTCATGTCATCTGATTTTTTTTTTTTGGGTTTTTTTTTTTTTTTTGTTTTTTTTTGTTTTTTTGGTTTTTTTGAGTTGGGTAGTGGTTTTTTGGGGTGTGATGATCACCATTAACACTTTATCAAAAACTTACTAATAAGTAAGAATGAATACATTGCCTATTTTCCCATAGGAGAAAATGGCTATAGAGTGTTTTCACTGATAGAGGACAACCAAATTTTGAGCACTACCTTTTAGGAAACACGAGAATTCAAAGCCTAGTTTGTAATTTCTGCCATTTTCTGAGGTTATTTATATCAATTTAAAACAAATACCAAACAGAGTATGATGAAATATGAATTGTGTTTAACACCCAACTTTGATTATTTTGAATACTTATGCACAAGGTCTGGACAATGATAAAGTAGATATTCAAATGCAGTAGCATCAAAATTAGACACATGCAGTAGTGTTTTAGAGGATACCTCATTTCTTTAATAGAATTTCTGGAGCTGTTAAAAGATATTATTTTTTAAAGTCTAGATATGCAGAAATTTCTGAAATATCACACAGAGTTCCCAACCACATACCCATGAGGGCACTCTGACTCATACCAGGAGGACTCCATACACACCCACTGCTCCTCATCATTCTCACCTCAGACACAGGCTGTCATTTCACAGTCATAAAACACAACTCTCCCTTTGTTCCCTTCTACCCCCTTCCACTAGCAGCAGGACTTTGAAGTTTTCATCTGTCACAGCACTGTTATTCTATAATAGAATGGCACACAATTCCATAATAGAATGGTTATAGACAGGAAAAAATGGAGCTCATAGCAGGACAGCAATTGATTGCCCCATATTCCTTCAAGGAGACATTGCCTATAACCAACTGATTAACAAAATTGTAGCCGTGAAACAACCCAGACTGGAAAGTATAGAACTCATGTCACTAATTTGATTAATTTAATTTATTAGTTGTCAAATGCAACAGTTTTAATTTTTGTTACAAAGATCAAAAATTACAGCTTTGCAAGCCCTTAAATCCCACTATGTAGAAACTGTAAGCAAGTCTTCAGGCTTCTGAAAAGTTTTCTTCTACAACAGACTCTAGACTACTTTTCAAATACAAATGTGTTCGATTACTTGTTGTCTATTCAGAAAATTAATACTTACCTTGAATTGTGAAACTGTCTTATCCAGAGGTTACAAGTTAGTGGTGGATTACAGCGTGAAGAAATTGAAAAAACTCATACTATTCAAAGTCCCTGCAAATATCTATTGAGCAGCTGCTGAAGACCCAAGAGATGAGCATATGATTAGATCAAGCAGAATGTAAGTTATATCTATTAGTATGGCTCATTGTCATTCTGGCCTCAGATATGTTGAAGAAAAGTCCTCTATTTACAGCCTACTTTTCTCTGCCCCCTCCCAAGATTGTCCAGCACAGTGGCAAATCCTGATTATTTTACTACTTCTTGGAGCAAAAGAGTCCACCTGGGATCAGCTTCCTTCAGCAGCTTCATGCATCAATATACAAGTAACTTACTCCAAGCCAACATTTACAAGTTTCTTAGAGATCTAGTTCACTAGATCTCTTGTCTCTGGTCAAACATGTTTAGACAACCACTGAGAATGTCTGACTGATCCCAGGTGCTGTCTTTGTTCTGCACTGATTACTGAAAACCAAACTTGTCTCCAAGCCAAAGATGGAGAGATGCACCAGAAAAATGTCCTGACAAGAAGTTTCAAAATTGGCCTTTCTCAAAAAAGACATGTCAAATTCCTTCAAGTCTGGACACAGAAAGGTAGAAGTCCAAAGTAGTTTTTGGCTTAAATGTTTGTTGTCAGTGTTTGTATATTTCCATGTCATTTACAAAAAGTGGTACTTCATCACAGACACATTGCAGCTTGAATGCCTTAGCCTCAGTTCAAATATCAGACCTACAAGCTCAACAAAGCATGCAGCAAACAACTGAGTTTGCTACCAGGTTGTAAAATATTTCTGAACTTGTCTGAAGCTTCTTAATATGATATTACTCATGTCTGGACCCTGCAGTAGTCTCTGCTAGAGATACATTATAGTTCTATGCATTAAATTAATAAACACTCTGATTAGCACACAACTGTTTCAGCATTTTTTGAAAACTATTTTCTTATATGCCGATAAGCTATTTAAAAAATTGTTTTAATTAAAGAATTCTTTTTTTCATCAGAACTCCTATCCATATTCTGCCTTGAGAAATAAAAGTTGCTCTTTAGTGGTTGAGTGGTTCCCCTCTTTTCTTGTTTCCCATGTCTATACTGCCTCTTTATATGCAAAACTACAGGAACAAATATCAAGGAGCCACAATAGGGAGTCTACTCAGACAGGATGAGTATGAGTGCAGCCAAGACAGCTTTTTGGATTTGCCACTCTGAGAACAACACATCATATGTTGTGCTTCAGTGCTTGGAAAAAAAAATCTTAAGGGTTTTCACTGCACCTTGCTTTCATTTGCAGCTCTGACAGCACATCTACATCAGTTTACCCTGGCTGCAAATAAACCTCTACTTTCACTTAGTGTCAAGAGTAGTGGTGCTCAGCAGCTGTGTAACACTCTTAAGATTTCTCCAAAGCCCCTCTATAATGTAGTAGCACACTGCTGTTAGTTTCCATGTGTTATCTGGAGGGGAGCACAAAGCAGAGTCTTTTTGCTGCTAAGATTTACTCTGTTACCCACATCAGATCACTGGTATTGGTAACAGAGTGCACAGACTTTTAACCTCAACAGAAAGACCAGTGAATATTTGGCTAACACAGCTGACATACAGATCCATAACCAGATCAGACAAGAACAGTGAAAAATGCTGGTGGGTCAGAGTTCTCTGTCTTCCAAGGCGCTGGCTAATATTAAGTGCATCTCATGTGTGAAAGTGTACTATTCAATATAAGAAACCATGAATCTTAAGAGGATGATTTATCAGTATTTTCAGGAAGCTGACACAGAAATATGATGTTCTGTATACTTTTTTACTATAAAGCTAGTGTCTGTGCTCACACTAAAGGATTCAATTACACTCACGTGTTGCTTCCCCTACAGCAAGTTCCATTAATATTTCCTCAAGTGATTTGATGTTCTTGCTACCAGAATGACTTTTATTTTGCTCCTATAAATAGGGTAATATAATTATACTCATTATCTGGTATTTTGGGGAGGAACCAAGGCTTTCTGAGAAAAATATATTCTATTTTTTCTGTTGGAGAAGTACCAAAAAAAAAAAAAAAAAAAAAATAAAAGGCAAGATTAGCTAAGCAACAATCAAGGTTAAAATAAATTTGCTTAGATATGCTGATTCAGATCCAAAGATACCCACCTGCAAGATTTCTGGATGATAATGCCTGTGCATTAGAAGTAGTCAACTATTAAATTTGAGTAGTTGATAAGAGTAACGTGCTGATTACTCGTGCCCTGAATGACTTGGGTTATGGAGCTCTGGTTTGGATTACCTACATGCATCTGTGATTTCAGTCATAATAAAATCATAGAAAATAAGTTGAGTTGAAAGGGACCCATATGGATCATTGAGTACAATACTGGCCCTGAGCAGGACAGCCCTAGAATCACACCATCTGCCTGAGACCATTGTCCCAATGCTTCTTGAACTCAGACAGGCTTGGTGCTGTGACCACTTTCCTGGGGAGCCCGTTCAGTATCCAACCACCCTCTGGGTGAAGAATCTTTCCTGGATATCTACCCTAAACCTCCCCTGACAGCTTCAGGCCATTTCCATGAGTCTGTCACTGGTCACAAGAGTGAAGAGATCAATGCCTGCCTCTCCTCCTCCCTTCACGAGGAAGTTGCAGACTGCAACGAGGTCTCCCCTCACTCTCCTTTTCCCCAGTTTGAAAAGAACAAGCAACCTCAGCCACTCATCATATGGCTTCCACTCCAAACCCTTCACCATCTTTGTGGCCCTCCTTGGGACACTCTCCAATACCTTAATATCTTTCTGGTATTATGGTGACCAAAACTGTACACAGGACTCCAGGTGAGGCTGCCCCAGGGCAGAGCAGAGCAAGACAATCCCCTCTCTTGCCTGACTGGTGATGCTGTGCCTGATGCACCCCAGGACACACTGACCCTCCTGCTTGCCAGGGCACTGCTGACTCATGTCCAGCTTGCTGTTGAGCAGGACCCCCAGATCCCTTTCCACAGCTCTGCTCTGCAGCCTCTCATTCCCTGATCTATACGCACAACCAGGGTCGCTCTGTCCCAGGTGCAGAATGCAGCACTTAACCCTGTTAAACATCTCATGGTTGGTGGCTACCCAAGACCCTAATTTGTCTAAGTCTCTGCAGGGCCTCTCTGCCCTTGAGGGAATCATCAACAAAGTTACTTAGTATAACTTAGAGTCCTGCATCCATTTAGGAAGGTGTTGAGGAGAACTGGGCTGAATATGGAGCCCTGCAGAGCCCCACTAGCCAGCCTGTACCCACCAGTAGCCAGCCTGATGTGACACTGGGTGTTTATGTGGCAGTTTCTCCCAATTTAGGGTGCCTTGAATGGCATGTTCCCCTGCTGTGCAGGAATAAGGCTTCAAGTGATATAGAAATATGTAAACAGGGTATGCTATTGAGCTAACAAACTGCCCTGAAATGAATGCTACAGCATACTTGCAGTTCGACTGGCTAGGCAGAAATATATCGCTACCATTCTAGGCATAGTGGGGAAAAAGCTACTGGCTCATTTAAGTTCTCATTAGCACCAGCATTTCATAGAAGCTTGAATTAATATACTGAAACACACCAATGTGTCATTCTGAGCCACCAAACCAAAGTCTCATAACTGTGGAAAGAGTCTGGAGCCTGTTACTAAAACATTTTCTTGGAGGGCTTCATAGGAATACTATTTTGTTGTATAGGCTAGAAGAAATGAGGCTCTGAGTCATCAATTCAAAGGTCATTCAGTGTGGAATTACAAGCAAAATGGAGTGATTTGTTTTATATTCTGACCAGAGGAAAATATGCTACTTCAAGAAGGGAAAAAAAAAAAAAGCTTCATAAGTTCCATCAGCTTCTTACCTCCTTGCAGAATCTAAATGTATTTCTTCCATATTTATCTCATTTAGCAACTATTTAACCACTGTTGAAAAATACTGAACATAGTGGAAGAAAGACTGTTTTATAATGAATGGTATTATTTTACAATAGTCTTTGCACACTACATTATCTTATTTTGGCCTTATTTATCTTCAATATATTAAATCCTTGCAAGAGACAGAGACAAGAAAAAATTGTCCCCTGTGAACTACTACATTCTAACTAAAAAATTTCATGAGGTACCATCACAATGACCAGTGAGTATCAAACTCAGTGACTGTGTGCTTTGGCTTTCGTTAAAAAAGTCATTACGTATTGAGTTCATCAAGTATAAATTGGACAAGTCCTTCCTTTCATAGTCATGTTTATAAACTACTGGTGAACAGACTTGTCTCTGCTGTTGTGGAAGGCAAAATTGAAGACTAACTTGACCATGAACCACAAGCCAATTACAGCCACTACATGGAGTTGGACAGAAACATTATATGGTGACCAAAGTGATAGTGAGGAGTCTTCCCAGTGTGACTCATCTGACATACTTTTTTGTCATATTGTGATATAGAAATGTAGAGTAGGGTTGGTTTGTTTTTATGATAAAGTTATTTAAAAATCAACAATTTTTCATATTGATTTGCCATTGATTTAATGATTTCAACACCTCCCAGCTGGGGTACATGACAAAAAGTCTTGATTATCAGAAATCTGGTTTCTGATTTTTGTTTCAAAACACTTCATCAATGTGGCAGTAAGAGTGCTAAACAAGGACTGTAAGGAGAACACTCCTGTCCCACAGAAAACCCATCAGTAAACTTTTTGCTATGCTAAAGTGCTTTTGAAACGATAATTGCACAAATTATTTAGTTAACATGGTGTTCCACACACTGACATCATGTTCCTGGGTATGCATCATTACATAGTTGTTTGCAGTACTTGAACAGTGTTTTCAGATCCTTCCTATGGTTGCTTGGGGTAACATGAAGGTAGTAATCCAGCACAGTGAGCTCCAGTTTCTAAGTCACTTTCCAGATGATTTTGGACAAGATCACAGCAGGTTCAGAAAACACATAAATAATATTTTTAAATATGCAATTTTCAATTATAAAATAATTTATTCATACTGCTTTCGGGACCTAAGAGGAAAACCAGACTTACAATTATTAACATATGTGATCACAAAGCTCAAATAAGTCTTTAACCAAGAAAAAGTTTTGTTGAACATCCCTATTGAGTCACCTTGATAGCTTCACCTAAAGTAACTTTTCCTCAGCTTCATTCAGAAAGTAGGAAATTTCAGGTGTACTCCTAACAGAGCTATTTATCTTTCAGTAGTTTGATCATTTCACATATTTTACCCCTTTTACCAAATATTCATTTGATTAATTGGCTGCTCTTTAGAATCTATTCATATATCTTTACTATCTCGCTGACCTCTCAAGTAACGACATTTAATGAAATAAAAAGTAATGATTAGAGCCAAGGAAAAATAATGTCTCAGGTTCATTACATCCATCCTCCACTGGATTTACAGACAGACATGGACATGAGTGTCACATTCTGTGATGTTCATTATCAAAATTAAAGAATAGCCATTCATCACTAAAGATTTTCCAACAAAAGGCACCATGTCCAGTGAAGATCCTACTGGACAAGTTTGCTTCTTTGCATAGTAGATTTCCGATCATATTCATATCCCTCTGTAGCCATTTTGTCTAGACTGTGGGAATCATAGAAAAGTCGTATTTGTGCCTAAACTATCCCACACCACCTCCATCCCTTGTTAATGTTCAAGTAATGTGGAACACACTGGGCTTTGCTCTTCTATAATGACCAAATTTCACAAAATCATGAGCAGACATTCCGAAAAGACTGCTCTTATGTTTCACAGGATAGGGGAGACTGAATCCATGTCCTTTATTTCAATAAAATAGCAATTATTTTTTTCTTTTTTCTCCTCAGTCTTGAATGTGTGTTGACTGTCACCAAGATATTTAACAAAATGTAATCTAAGGTGTCTTATGTGCAAATAAATTCAAAAGGCTTCATATCAGAAAGAAACAAGTTTTACAAAGCTGAAAAAAAAAAAAAAGAAAAGAAGGGATGGGGAAGCTGCTACTTGTCTAGTTCTACTATAGGAGGTAAAGCTCCCTCTGCACATCTTCTGCTCTGAGGAGAAGTTACTGTTTTTTACCAATGGAATCCAGTGCAAGTAAGGCCATTGATGTTTAGAAAAAACCTTTGCATCTAGCTCCTGTTTTCAATTTCTATAGCTCAAGCACCCAGAATGCCCTTTCTTTCATCTTTTGACAAGCTTTCACCAGTCACATTTCACCCAAGCCTCTCAAACATCCTTCAGTTTCTTTAGTTTTTGGTTGGTTTTTTTGTTTCCTTGGATGGTTTTTGTGTGCTTGATTTTTTTTTTTTAAATGAGCTATGATTGGATCTGCATTTTGAAGCTTTCTATTCAGTGTTCTATACGAAACATGTCAAAGCTTTTATTTCCACTTACCACCAAACAGATATGAAAGTAAATACACAAGCAATAAACAAGCTCCTTTTTAGTGGAAGTACACAGCAGATGGAATGTAGAATTGATGGATACACAGCATCAGCAATAAAAAATTCTATTTCATGTTTAGCACAACAAAACCGAGAAAGATCTTTTATCTGACTAGTGTTCTCACTGACACCTGCAATATAATTGTATAGATATCTGTGCCTACTGTGTTTTATATTATGTTCCCCCTACCCTTCACTCTTCCTACTGCTCTGCTTTGCTTTATTTATTTTAAATAATTATGAGTAACACACAAATACATATATATACATAATACATAAATTCACCATTTTTTCAGTTTCCTTTCCCATCCCCTCCCAGTATTATTTTTCACTTTGATACAACGGGAACTATGTGGTCTAGTATTGCAATAGAAAATAAACAGTTCAATCCTAGTAGGAGTCAAAATCAAACTTAAATGAAAAATCTCTACTATTTCAATTGCTTGATCACAGCATTTGTCTCTTTCCATTCCAATAACCACTAGATGACAACATGAAAGAAATACTTATTTTGTACATCAATCTGTATATCAATAGCTTCAAGTGACAGTTGTTCCGTCTGACCATCAGCTCCTAAAGACTACATCTTAAATAAACATTATTAATCTTCATATTCTAAGTTTTTCCTAAACCTTGTTTAGATGCTATGCTCTGCTTTTCATCAGTTTTCAGTACATGCCTCTCATTCAGACAACGTTGCAGAGTGCAACTCCTTCACCTTCACAGTTTCTTTATACTAAGGTTTGGCTTGCTGGCTTCCCCACTACTGTTGATTTCTTTTTCTACTAATCTCCTCACAGCAGGAGATGCTTATTGATAAGGATGGTCAGTTTCCAATCAATCTTAAAGCATCCATTCTTAAAGAAGTTTACTTGCATATGGCAAGTGTACTACGCATATCTACCAATATTTTTTTCCACTACTGAGTTAAGAGCATAAAAAGGGAAAGTCTGTTTCAATTATACCAGTCACACCCAGAACTGAGACATTCCTTTTTAATTACAAGCAGGAAATACATTCCTTAGGATACACAATTTTTAGGGTAAGGGTGTTTATGGACAAGATGTTTTTGGAGGATTGCAGAAGTATGCACAGAGATACCTGCTTAGAACTGAAAGCCTAAACAAAACTCATGCTGTGCTAAAGCATTGGATACAACGCACTTAGGAGACCAAACACTGAAGTCCATCTACCCAAGATTAATAGGCCTACTGGAAATGCTGTGGGGTCTTTGCTACTGATTGCAAGGAGGATTTAGATAAAGATCTGACTTCCTTTGAGTTTAAGTATTTTGCATTCTCTAAAATGTTAATGAATGAGAACAAAGATTTATGCATTTTTGTTTTAAAGCTTTATTGGCTGTCTCTGTATAACTATGTTTAAATAGTCAGACAAGAAAAAGTATGAAAAGCAGCCCCAGTGAAAGCTAGTTATGAAAACATGTCACAGAAGAGTGGCTTCCCAACAGACTACATTGATATCCACAAGTCAAACAAGTTCAAATGCTGTAGAGGATAGAATGTTTCATACTTGGAATATTCATGAGTTCATTCACATAAATCCATCTTCTTGATATTTACAAACAATCCTTGAAAATTAATTGGAAAAATTACTTGGGGATTGTTATATTTTTGTTTTTTAAAAACTACAAATGTGTCAACTTAAGAGAAAGGTCTTACACTAAGACTTTATGCACAATATATTTCAAGCTTAGAACACTGAGTACATAACATAGTTAACCTCATGAATAGACTAAAAAATTTTCGTTTGCTTATTTTAAAAGCTTGGGTTTTTTGTTTGGTTGCTTTTGGTGTGAGGTTTTTTGTTATAGTTTTGGGGGGGGGGTCAGGATTTTTATATTATAGGTGGAATTCCTTCCGTTAAAACCAAATTTTAAAACATTTTTGGTAATAAACAGGAGGGTCATACTCAAAGTTTGTCCCAGAATCGAATTCCAATTTGCTGCCTCCAACCCCAAATTCTTTTTGTTGTTTACTCAGATAAAAAAGCAATATTTAGGGCATGAATTCCCCAGGTTCTCTACCTCCAGTCTCTCTTCTTCTACAGACATCTACCAACCTGATACAATTGTGTAAACTTGGACAGCACAGATAATATAGCACCCTCATGTGTTGCAGTGGGGATCCTGCAACACGCATATATCAAACCAGGAGTCCCGTGGAAAGGACTCATGGATAATATTTTTTTTAAATAAATCAAAGTAAGCTTTGTTTGTACACACAGTATTCATAGTACAGCACCATATAAAATCAGAGAGAGGGGAGAGAGAGAGTGAGTGTATATGTGTGTGTGTGTGTGTAGGCGATGGTGGAAATCAGCATTTAGTTTTGTGCAACAGGATTCAAATATTCATGCAGTTCAAAAGCCAGCAAACATGTTGCCATTTCCATTGATAAGCAGATCTACACACTTCTAGATTTGTTTGGTTGAATGATTATTCCAGAAAGCAAGCGGTTCAACCTTTCTGTAATAGTAAGATTTTTCATTCATTCTGAACCTGGGAGACATAAATAGTCTGTGCATAAAACTTACATTAGAAAGGAGAACTCTCACCATAGGATGGATATTATTCAGCAGTGATTTTTCTTTCTCTAGCTCCATGTTGAGTCTCCAGGCAGTAAGCATGTAAACAACAGTTGCTATTTACATTCCACCGGGAGATGTAGAAACTGCATTTGTTATTTATAATATTTATGAAATTAAAGCAACAAGTTCAGACTGTATGTGCAAATGTCTGCAGTAAATTGATTCTCTAGCACTTCCATTTTAAAAAGTGGCACCTGCTATCTCTCCTTTGTGTACATTAGTTCTCTTTCAATTATAAGGACCGAAAACATTTTTACTCTTCAATTTGCACAAGACTTATGAGCATTGAGATAGAGTTCAATGTGCCCATTGATTAAATTAGAGCATGCTACTTGATGTGTACAACTCACAGTCTAAAACAATCCCAGATGAAGTATTGTGACAGCTACTAACAAAAATGATCAGTCCTTCCATTATTTGCAGTAAGTACTTCAGCTAGTTTGATATTTTTCAAGCCTTCAAAATGGTTTTGAGATTACTGCAAGACAATTTTGAGAAATAAATTAGGCAAAAAATCAAATAAATATGTATTAAGAATATGGATATTAATAACATAACAGCAGTTTATGTATAAAACAAAAGTTCTTGATATTATTGGTGCTTATAATGACCGAATTAATGATTTTTTTCTTTAATTTAGGATGACTAGAGTACGATTTTTATTACATTTTTGAGCATTAGCAAAACTCGAGTTCCCCTTTGTCACACTTTTATGCAAAGCCACAGGAAACAAATTTTTCAGTAAGAGTACCAATCAGCATAAATAACCTATTTTACAGAAACTCATTATATGGGGAGAAGAGCATAATGAATCCTTTTAGTTTGTTTAGTAAATCAAACTCAGTCATGTCTCCATAAAAATATTCCAGTTAAGAAACCACTTTACTGACAAAATCAGCAGTTTCATTAATGTAAGCTGATCATTTAATCTGAAGTCTGCTAACAAGTCCAGAAAAAAACTGCCTAAATATTTGCTGCAGTGATCAGTACAGAATAATGCAAAATCAGAAACATTATTTGAAAAATCTTGAAAGTAGCACATATTTTAAGTCCTTCGGGCCTTTCTTCAAACTTGAAAAATAGTTAATAGAAATTTATATCAAATATATTATTGAACAATACTATCTGTTTAATATTTTTCTTTATCTAAATATGTCAAATTACTATATGCTAATGTTTTATGTGGCACACAGAAACCATAAAAAAAAAAAAAGCCTACCTAGCTACTCTCAGAGTAATTAATATGCCTGTGAAAATGTCATGGTTTAACCCAGCAGGTAGATAAAAACCAAATAGCCCTTTGCTCACTCCACCGCCATCAGGATGTCGGAGGAAATTGGAAAAAAATGAATTCAAATGTATGGGTTGAGATAAAGACAGTTTAATAAGATAGAAACTGAAGAGAAAATAATAATAAAGATAAAAGAATTAGAATATAAAAAAACAGTGATGCACAATGCAATTGCTCATTACCCCCCAGTGGATGCCCATTCAGTTCCTGAGCAGCGGCCCCCAGTCAGTTTTCCTCCTATACACTGAGCATATGTCACATGGTGTGGAATATCTCTTGGGCCAGTTGGGGTCCTGGCTGTGTCCCCTCCCAACTCCTTGTGTACACCCAGCCTCCACACAAGTGGGGTGAGCACCAGCAAAGTCCATGACTTAGTATAAGCACTGCTGAGCAATAGCCAAAAGGTCAAATGTTGGACTCAATGACATTGGAGGTCTTTTCCAACCTTAATGATTTTATGATTCTAAACCCACCATATTATCAACATTATTCTTATCCTAAATCTAAAACACAGCACTACATTGTCTCTTAGGAAGAGATTTAACTATCCCACCCAATAGCAGGAGAGAAATCTAACACAGAAATAGTAAAAACGGAGTATGCAGGTTTACATAAACAACCCCCTACACTGTTTTATAGTTTGTACCTTTACTCTGATCTTGAGAGTTTTCCTCTGCTCAGTTACACACAAAATTCCTGGTGTTATCCACTAGTGGTTACACAGCTGTAGGCAGGCAAGTCTAACTGCTCATACAATGTTTATAGTCCCAATGTTTGCTCAAAGATGAATGTTATCACAGTGCTCTTTTTGAGCCTACCTAAATGTATCTCCTGATGCCCCAACTTCTTATGCTTGTCCATTGAAATTTCCAAATGAAACATAATGAAGGGAAGGTGTTGAAATGAATTAAGATATCAATGAACACAGAATACTCATGGATTATTTTGTCAAAGAGCCTATGTTCATCAATAATTATGAAAGCAAACATTAATTTTGATTCTAATTATTTTTTTCGTATTGAGAATAGAATTACCTTACTCACATAGAATCTCTAATTAAATTAAATGTACTATTAAAGTATAGAGTTATCAGGTAAAATAAATTAAATATAGAGCATGAATTAACACTGATAAAATTGGAATAGTGCTGGAGTACTTTGCCTTGTTTGTCTTTATAAGAGCCTTGTTAAAAATCAGCTACATCTCAAGGACATTTTACAGTTGATAAAGAGAGTGCAATTGAAAAATTACTACAGTTATATCCATTATTATTACATAGTTATCATACATTAGTTAAGAATTTCAGGAATGCAAATGTCTTAATATGGGTTTTCAAAAATTAATTTGATAGAATATGCTAAGTTGAAAGGGACCCATATGGATCATTGAGGTCAAGTCCTGACTCTGCACAGGACACCCAAAGAATGACACCATGTGCCTGAGACCATTGTCCAAATGCTTCTTGAACTCTGTCAGGCTTGTGCTGTGACCACTTCCCTGGGGAGCCTGTTCCAGGGCTCAGCCACCCCCTAGGTGGAAACCTTTTCCAGATATCTACCCTAAACCTCCCCTGACTCATCTTCATGGCATTTCCATGAGTCCTGTCACTGGTCAGGGTGAAGAGATCGGTACCTGGCCCTCTCACTTCTCCTTATGAGGATGCAGTGAGGTCACCCCTCAGTCTCCTCTTCTCCAGGCTGAACAAATCAAATTACCTCAGCCACTCTTCATATGGCTTCCCCTCAAGGCCCTTCACCATCCTGGTGGCCCTCCTTTGGACACTCTCCAATAGCTTAATGTCTTTTTTATATTATGGCACCCAAAACTGCCCCCAGCATTTGAGGTGAAGCTTCCCCAGTGCGGAGCAAAGCGGGTCAACCCCCTCCTTTGCCCAGCTGGTGATGCTGTGCCTGATGCACCCCAGGACACACAGGCCCTCTTGGCTCTGCCAGGGCACTGCTGACTCATGTTCAACTTGCCATTGACCAGGTCCCTTTCTGCAGCTCTGCTTTCCAGCCTCTCCTTCCCCAGTTTGTCTGTACATCCAGGATTGCCCCATCCCAGGTGCAGAATCTGGCACTTTCCCATGTTGAACTTCATATGGGTGGTGACTGCCTATATGTCTAATTTGTCTCCATCTCTCTGCCTTCAAAGGAATCAGCAACTCTACCCAGTTTTATATCATCTGCAAACTTGCTCTGTATGCATTTCACTCCTGTGTCCAAATCATTAATGGAGATATTGAAGAGCACAAGTTCTAAGACGGAGCCCTGCAGTTCCCCACTAGGGCTCCTTCTAACCAACTAACCATGTCTTGCCTGCAAGTGTAGGTCACGACTGCACTCCTGCCATTCTCCTACATATTCTGGGCACTGCCTGTACAAACCAACAGCTCCATGTTTATGCCATTTGGACTTCCACAAACTTCCAGTACTAGAGACAGGACTTATAGATGAGCCTGGCAAACACTACTGTCATCAAGCAGTCTATTGCGAGTGAACTTGGTACCAGTTAAGACAACAAATTTAGGGTTCCCTCTGCTCCAGGAAGGGTGATTCCTTGGTATAGCTATAAACAGCAAAACTAATTCTAATGTACATTAAGAACACAATAATCCCAGTACCCACCTAACCTCAGACAAATCTGTTAAGTAACAAAGCAAAAAAATGCATGAAACTGTATTTGAGTTACTCTACACAAGAGTAGCAATGGCTGCCTGAGTAGCAACTGAATCCTGACCTACATGTTGTGGCAGGTAGGGGAAGAAACATGTTGACTTTTTCATCTACTGCACAGATAAAAGGTTATAGTTTTATTAGTTTAGAGTCTGAGATAGATTGTATATTTTTTCCTGTCATTTTTTCCTCAGAAAAATCTCTGGAGGGTGACCTTTCCTCCCCCACATACCCTTTCTAATTCTTACTTTTTGAAAATTTCATAATCTATTCTATGCTTTTCTTTATCTTTAAAATGCTCCCTATAAGAACTCAAATGCCATGTTTCTATAGTAAAATGGTACTATGTTGCAATGATTGATTTGACCATCTTTAAAACCTTAGGAGAAAAAAATTTAAAAATCACAAGAATGAAAAAAACATCCTAAAATATTCCATCAACAACACAGTTCTATTCTTGCCAACATAAGGTTTTTCATTTTATCCCTAAAAGATTGAGAAAAAATCCAAATTGAAATTATTAAAAAAAAAAAAAAGGAATTACTTCCATCAAGACAAATGAGATCCAATTCCAAACCCACTATTTTTAACATACCAAGAAGTTTCAGGGTGGAGTTTGAAAGATTGGTTTGCTATACACTGTGCTAGCAGTTCTATCTGTAACAATTTCTATTACAACTACAGCTCACAAGCACTCAGTGAGCACATTCACTTGTACAGTGTCCCAGTTATTTCATAAGACACATTATCTGGCAGAAACATCTTCAGAACACACTACAAAAATTACAAAAATATCAAAAACCAAGACTGTTTATGGCTCTTATGTGCCAAGGAATGGGAAACAAATCATACACAATCAATACTGTTTCCTAAATCTGCAGCATAACTCCTAAATAGCCGAGTTGTTCTGCTAAAATTAGTGTTTTACAGCAAGAGACTGCTAAATAAGAGGCAGAATGTGATGGGTCATTTAGCTGAGGGTGCTATGTAATGAAACTATACAGAATACTAGATTTTTCAGTCTTGTTTTCAGAAAATTTAGATTCAATGTCAGATTAAAAAAAAGACAAAGCCCATTCTACTGCAGGTATTTTGAACATTTCATTGGTCTATATGAACCTTTAGCCTCAAAATATTACAGACCTGACCTCCAGCTATTTTACTGTTAAAACATCTGTTAACATTGCTTGCATTATATTATCAGAATATTATAGAAAGTGAGCATGCATCTCGGCCAATGTGCTACTGCTGACAGAGTAAAGAGTACATTAAGATGCTAGAGGTGTTGTACAATGCAGACGTTTATACAAAGATTACAGAAGCCAGTTGAAAGGTTTCCAGTTAAAATTACTTGTATCATTAATAGAGAACTTCTAGTCAACAAAATCAGGTCTATATTATTTTCTCAGCTATGAGATACTCAGCACAAGAATGGTCACACTAATATATTTCAAATATATTTTTTAAATTTACTTTTGTATAATTTTTTTTGCTAGATCAACTTAAAACTGTAGTTTCAGGATACAGGCCATTGCCAAACTGGTGAACTACCACAGCAGTACAACATACAGCATCAGGAGAAAGTCAAACATATACATTATAGTGGCATACAACTAATTTATGCTGCTTGAAAAGTTTTCTAGCTCCTGAGCAAAATAATGATGGGGGACTTAGTATCCTGTCTTCCATAGATGAGGGGTTTTTTATGTTACCTTCATCTTTCCAATAAAAACTAAAGCCTATTACAAAAAAGCACTTTCTTTTAACAAAAATTAATTTTCACAGCAGTCCTCAGGTATGAGCAGCAGAGGAACTCATTTGAACAAATGCAACAAGATGTTCTTTCAGCTGTGTTTTTTCCCCATTCCTGAACCTGTCACATACATTTTACTGCTGTTTGACAAATTGCACCATAGCATACAACACAGACAAATTTCAGATACATGAGTCTGTTCCTACAGACACTTCTAACTGGAAGCCTTCTTCCTCCTTTGTTTCTTTCAACATTCCCAAGTAATTGTTTTCCTAAAACAGTGCACAAGTCTGAATGACAACATTATTCAGAGTTTTTGTTTTGGTAGAATTGCTTTTAGTTTAAGTCTACTAATATGTACTGCTGTATAAAAGCTTTTGCTAGCATATCATCTGTAGGTAAAAATGTGACAACAGAGATCCATAACTGGGGCCTTTTACATGGAGCAGCCAAAGTGGTCATTCATTAGAGAGACAAACATCTATAGCAACTATAATAAGCAACTAGATAGCATTCACTTTCCTCAGCAAATTTTAAAGAGATTGTCCTTGAATGTCCATTGCTGCTTCGGAAAAACAAAAAGAAATGTGTAGAGTGGACATGTTGTGTCCAGTAAAATTAAAGAAAGGCCAGGGAAGTCTCAATTACTTCATCTAATTTCTTTAGTTATTTCAGCTTTTGTTTTTCTGACTAATACTTTATGACTAAAGTACAATATCAAGTTTTAATGATAATGCAGATTAGTTTAAATTTGCTTCCTCTTTGACCTGATGCGAAGCTATAGTAGAATAGGGACCTACTCAAAGGGGCAGAGGTACTTGATTACTAAATTTGATCTCCTCTATAGCTAGTACCCATAAGACTGTGAAAAGAGTTTAAGAAAGTGCATAACCCTCCTCAAGCAGCACATTGGAACCCCCAGAATATCACCAGCTGTGTGGGCAGGAAAACATTTCATCTGGGTTGTCATATTAAGTGTTACTGATACAAAACAGTTGAGCCATGTTCCTGCCATCACACTGAGAAATAAGTTGAAATAGAGGAAAACAGCAAGGTATGAAACTCATAACTGTAAGGAAGTGAAAAGCCTCCCAAAACCACAGAGTCTCAGTTCAGTGTTCAGTTGAAAATGCCCCTCTTTACAGGTGACCAGCTGCTGCACACTTCCCTGTGGTATAAAACACAGCTATTAAGTAAATGCAGTTTGGCAGAGTGAGGCTCCAACCAGTCTACACATGCTGAGACACTCAAATCATTTGTGTTTCATTAGAAGGCTTTTAAGCTGGTTTTGGCATTCCCATGGAGTTACAGTCACAGAAACCCTGCTCTGGACAGTACAGGCAGCATGTGAAAGGTCAGTAGATTTTCAGTATGAATGGCAGTGAGGCTGGTATCCTGAAACAGTACACACAACAGTAAGGCTCTCCAGATGCTCAGAGAAGGGTAAGAATGTCAGGTAAAAAAATTTTCATAAAAAATATGCCATTATTTGGTACCCTCAGGTTTGAGGCAAAGCTACTGACATTAAAAAAAAAAATAAAAAATGTTGAAATAAATGTGTATCTTAGCAGGCCCTGTCATTCAAGCACTGCTGCAGAAAGGTTTTCCAGCCAGAAGGATTCACCCAAATGGCATTATGTAATTAAAGGTGCAGATGTCAAGACAAGGTGGTCCTTATCCTTTTTCACCTTCACATTGCTTGAATGTGCAAAAGGTATTCCTTAAAGAAGTACGACTCAAAGAAAAATTCCTTGTTCTTTATTGAAAGCTTGATTGTACTTAGAAAAGAGAATATTCTTTTATTAATTCTAGATAGATGAACTGCTGATAGATGAGTTGACTCAAGATGACTTAACAGCCAATTACTGGTTAGAGATGGAATAGCATCTACAGTGCATGACAGAGGTTGTTAATGAGTTACATCCCTGAAAAAAGCATTCATGAGCCAGGTGTTCAGAAAACACTACTTGTATTATAAGGACTTAAACAAGGACTTTTAAAGCACTCTTCTTTACTCTTCCTTACTGCTTGCTTTTTAAGAGTTACAAGGTTTCATTTTTGGTTTACAACTTGAGAAAGAAAAAGCATTTCCTTTTTTCTCTTGCTAATTATTCTGTGATGCCATAGACTGTATCAGTCAGAAGAAAGTCAGTAGCAAAGGAACATTTAATGACAAGCATGACATCTGAATGCACATGGTCCTGTACGTAGATTGTGTGGCATAGAAAGTAACTTGATAAGTGGAAAAAAAAAAGAAGAAGCCAGAGTAGATATTGCAATAGTATTTTAAAGAAGTGTTTGCATTTGCTTTCAATGAACACCTTTTGGAAAAGATACCTTATCTGAAAGGACACCTTTCCCTATTCTTTGACCTAGTTACACAAAGCTAAAGTTTCACTTAGTGGGAAAAAACACCGAGGAAACAAGTTTGAAAGTGTTTTCTTCAAATCATGTTGAATATGTCTTTGGTTTAATCACTTTTTTTAAATTATGAACTATCCAATGAGTGTGATTGTTATGGCAAACATCTATACTTCCTTAATGTCTAAAAGGATTCAAAGCTCCTGACAAACTAATCTCCTGGGATATGTGGGAGATCACAGGGGTGGGAGGAAAATGACTGGGGGAGAGAATATTTCCTTGGAAATTACCCCAGAGCTTCAGTTTGATGTGAATCCAATTATTGTTCAGTATCAAACAACAGCTAATTTTTTTAGTAATTAAAGGGAAGATATTATTGTGTACCACACTCAGAGAAATATTTGTCCCCATCTTCCTTATAAGACAACTAAATAATGACAGAAAATATCATAAGGAAAAGAAATTAAAAGATGAACAAAGAAATAAAGAGTAAAGAAAAATAAAGTTTCAAGTTAAAATATAAACCAACTTTGAATGAATGAAAATTAAATGGCTTTGAATGAAATTACAAGATGTACATTTCAAAATTCAGTGTAAATTTTCTTTCTGAATGAGGGAGACAGAAGGAAGAGTATACAGAAAGAGGAGCAGACAACCAGCCCTAAAATTAACTCATTTCCCATTATGCACTTGAATACATGCAGCTTATTGGAGAGGATCAATAATGAACATGGATTGAGCATCAGTAGTAGATACAACATATAGATTTTCAGTATTTCTTTGTTCAGGTGTGGCATTTTGTGTTTTCTGAACCTCAATGTTTAACATCAAAGCATTGTTAAAAATCTGTAAATCACTCATCTGAGAGAAGCACAGCGCCATCAGTCCCACCTATCATTTGCTGACTGTCAGCTTTATGAGTCTCCTTTACTCCTCTTTCTACACCTAAAAAAGCAGAAGTCTTAGAACTCATTTAATTATGATATAAGTTAATTATGGCAATTAACATGAGGATACACTTGATTGTGAAGACACTGTGGCATCCAGTCTGACAGAAACTAGCATCTGTTCCATTAACCCACTGTAAATTACATCCTCAGGATAAAACAACAGGTGAGACCTTCATCAAAAAAATCCCCCTTCTCTTTTAATCACTAGTGGTATATTTCCATACATCCATTCCAGATGCACATATGTAGAGACATAAATACATACATAAATATCTATGTATATACATATTTATGCATACACATATGCATATTTATGTACACTGAGCAAAGAGAACTTCTCCTTTCATTTTAGAGGGTTAAAAGTTTTTGCATTCTCTAACTTAAGAGTTTTAGTTATATTGCACTATTTGCATGGTGACATTCAAGAAAGGCCCATCTTAGGAATCAATAACAAAAATATTTTGTGCACTCACTCAGAGTCAATGCAAGCTCACTAGCATGCTCCAGTTAGCTGGCTCCTTATCTCCACAACAGACGATGAAATTGGGCAAATTTTGTTTGGCAGATGTAATGAAACTCTCAACACATTTTGGTTTGTGTTTTGTTTGGCTCAGTTTTTGGTTGGTTTTTTTTTTGTTTGTTTGTTTTTGGTGGGTTTTTTTTGGTGGGGGGGGAAGGGGGAGGGTTGTTTGTTGTTGCTAGGTTTTTGGGAGTTTTTTTCCCAATAATGATAGCTCCTGTAGAAAGTGCTGGCTTTGTTGCATTCAATGTTTATTTTCAAATGAGAAATAGGTGATTGATAAAGAACCCATTCTAAGCCAAAGTGCATATGAGTTCTCTATTTCTCCATCTGTTCCTAGAAGAAAAATTTAGTAATGCTTCCAATATCATATTAATAGATCCATTATCACATGATTTTTAACAAAACTGCAGTTTTGAAAGCCTTTCCAAATACTTTTCAGAGGATAATCATAAAGCTTTCTTCTCGGTAACACTCTCAAGTGCTTGTATGAAGTGTCAGTTCACAGTTTTTGTACATGGTTGTACCACCAAATAAGGTATTTTCAAATGAGAAGTGTTGCCTGTCAGTTGCATAGGCTGGTTTTGTTAGCTCAAGTCCCAGCAGCCTGAGACAATGAACCATCCATTTTAATGACCCCCCATGATACTCTACTACATGCAACTACAGGACTCTTTCTGACAAGGCCCCAGGGCATCAAAGCAATCATTATGAAATCTGGGAAGTTACTAATATTACTATAGAATTATTGCGTGTAACAGGTAAAAGTACAAACAAATCCAGGTGGTTGCTGGGATGAAATTCTTCCTTTCAGGTTCCAAGAGCAGTTTGCATTATAGACCTAGTGCTGGGTGCCAGGTGGATGTTCTGACCTATATGCACTGCCACACCTGGAGGCCTTACATTTGGTTAAAACAAAAATTACCCTGCATCAGGCATTTTGCACATCACGCACACGATGATTGTTGGTTCACTGCACAGGCAAGAACTCAATTGGCTCAATACCAGCTGTATTCCACATATTAAGTCACATTTCACTAACGGCATAAGATGTTTTATCTGAGAAGAAATACAGCGAAATCACTGGCCAAACTGCATCACAGTGGTTTATAGCCTAGAATATACCTAAGTAAACAAACCAGCTAGAACAAAAGAGCTGGCTTCATCATAACCTTCATGTATATATCATTACACAAATCAGGTCTGGAGTAGACATCACAGTAGTATCCATAACAGCAGTATTTCCTTCTACGTACAGTGTGTAGTAAATGTGTAGAGAATGCACAACTGGAGGCAGATTTAAGGTTATACTGACAGCTAGAAGAACTAAGATTTCCCTCACTGTAGATAACCAGAGTCTAAGACAGCCGTATTAATTTAAAATACTTGGTATGCAGAGCATGTGTGCTGTGTAGTATGCATATATATAAAAGCACCTTGAAGCTTATACTTTGATACAAAATATTTATGAGAGAATTTTGTGCTCACTCTTTCTTTGATGATCCTGATATGAAGGTATTTCATGATTAGATAATCTGCATCTTTTGTTCAAAATGTTGATTTGCCAACGATTTTAAAAAACAGCAGTTTGGTAGTACTTTTCAAGTACCTTCTTAAAATTCTGCTGATAAATTTCTTCCCTGAAGTGAATGGTTTATTTGCTCAAGTGGGCAATGAAACTAGTAGCTGTAGGATAAAGGACTTTCATCCCATTAGCAAAAAGATGCTGCTTTAACGACTGGGGGGGGGAAGGGGAAGCTACTGCTATAAGATACCTTCATCCATAAAATAAGGAAGTAGAATAGGTGTAACTTTTTCCATTAAAATGTAAACTAACACTGCATAGTAATTACACTTGAGTTTTGCAATGAGATAGCTGGGTTTTAAATAAGATTGTAAGATTAAGAATAAATTTTACAATAGTATTAACAGAACAGCAATTGAATAGGTACAATTCAAGTATAGAAACCACCCACTGGCCTCCAAGGAAGACAAAATTAACTACAGCAAGGAGGAGCCTGCGAAAAGGGAGCCTTGATTATCCAAGCACACACTGGCCATCTGATCACAGATGCTGGCTATATGTAGTGCAATTATTTGGATAATCATAGTATTGGTTGCTGGTATATGTTTCATTAAACAAACCTTTGGCTTGTGAACAGGCTGTAAGAAAACCTGTCAGAACTGAAATGGAGATACCTGAACTCTTAAAAGGGGTGGCAAAACTTAATGAAAGAGAATTAATTGCAACACAAGCCCAAATACCAGTTAAACCAGAAAGGCCCTTGATAACTTAGCTCCAAAAGACACAAGGTAATGTCAAACCAAGGCAGGCAATTCAGCAAAGTGGCATCTTTTGAAATTCAGCAGTGGACTAAACTTTTTTTAAAAGACAAGCATAACATTTATGAAATAAAACAAGGTTCCTTCTTATGAAGTCTTTCTTAAGAAGGGAAAACTCAAGAACATTTAGAATCATGTCTATTGTCTCAGAAACTGAATGAGTTAATTAAATATCTCGGATAGTAGGTGTCTAAGTAAAATTCTCAGCAGAATGAGCTGCATATGTTATCTTCACTCAGCTGTGTTTAGCATTGGTGGTAATTGTTGATTTAATTCAGCAGAGAAGACATTACTTCAGTGAAAGTATCTCACCGTTTCTTTTTCTTTGTAAAGGTACCATTTGCACATTTTGGTAAACATGTTTTACATAGACATTTTGCATCTGGACTAAAACATCCACCTGTCCCTTCCCTCCTACTCTGGAAACAGAGTGTAAGTTAAAGTAGTACAACCTGTGTGATTTAGTCAGCCTCTAAATTCTGGATCAGTATTGTCTTGTTTTCCTGGAACACGTTCTCTTTATGCACCAAATAATTTTACCAAGTTTGGACTCTCTGCCAAAAAAATTTTACTCTAGGATATAGTTCTCAAATTAAATTGTTTGGAATATTTGTGCAGAGAAGCCTTTATGCTATATTAGTCCACTTTCTTCAAGACAATATTCCTACCATAAAAGAAGCTTATCTGCAGTTCTCCTAAAAAAACCCCAATAGCATCTAGAAGTGATTACATACATTACTGAATTAGTGCCTATATTAGACATATTGATACCACTGCCAAGAAGAGTAATGTACGTGTAGAAAAAATTTCTTGTAGATAATCAAAAAGCAGCCTTCAAATGGTCTGGGATTCATTTTAGAGGAGTACAGATCCTACAGAAATAAAAAGCAGTCTATCTAATTCTGCTGAATGGATTGTCAATACAAGTTGAAAGAAATACAGCACTTTTGCATGCTTAAACAGTTTGTTGTGGCAACCTGAAATGTTTTGACATTTTTAGCTCATGGTTCTCGAATTGCTTTATCATCAGACGAGGTACAGCTGCAAATTCAGGGGGATCTACCACTGCATCAGCCATTATGGACTCCAGCCATGTGCTCATATGCCAAATTGGTAGTCAAACACTCCCTACTGGCTGGATATGACAGTTACCACTTGATCCAAATGATCTTTAATTGTCACGTTGCAGCACACTGATCATGCAAAACTTGCTGGAGTGCTCTAACTTGTCATTGTGTTTGGCATAAAGCACTGTCATTATAGTTTGTTACTATTCAAATATGGTATAAGGTGTCATTTTTATTTTCTTCCAAGAAGCTGATGAGCCTGGGCACCAAAGCTGCCTGGGCACCAGTATGGCCTGCTGCACAGATCATCAGCATCTGCTGCTATCCCGGTGTCCTATGTCACAGAGGATTTCCCCAAGTTAATCCTTTTTGCAAACCTTTATTTTCTTTCAGATTTCAGTAAAGAGCAGCTAATCTGTTTGTCCTTATATGAAGGTCTAATATCATCACTGTGACAAACTAAACAAGTAGCTATTTTTATGACTCAAACGCTTGCCAGAAATTTTCTTCCTGTGCCTACCAGGGGGAGAAATATACCAGGCAAGTATCAAGAAAAGCTGTTCCTTAAGACTCCCTTGTTACCTTGCCATTACAGGTAGGTTTGCCCTGGTGCCCTAGATTTTGTCACCTTTATTTGATTCTGGGTTTACCAGGGAAACCACAGATTTTAGCACATTTGATTCAAGCTTTCATTGTGAAAAGAACAGTTAAATCGCTCTAATAATCCATGTTACAATTACCAGCATGTTGTGAAATCTCATTCTTATAAGATTACACTGATTTTTTAAAAATATAACAGTTCATGAACAGCTCTTTAAAAAGTGACTAGTCAAAACATTTTTTTCCTCTTAGATGGTTGAAATTAATAACACCACACAGCTCATAATGGTTATATCAAAAATTACAAAGTTTAACTGAAATATCATCCTAACCATCCTGCATTCTAATGCATGTCTTGGTGACTTCCTTATCCCTACCATTTGGCAATAAGCAGTTAAGTATTTTGTTATTTCAAAAACAAGTACTCCACAGCTCAGAAAGTTGCAATCTTACACTAAGTAAGAAAAAGAACCTTACTTACAAAGACACTGTTTGAATTAGTATTTCAGACTGAGTTTCCAATGTCTAACTATAATTATTTCAGATAAGGGTGTCTAAAAAGCATAAAGTCAGAAGGCCAGGAGTCAAGTACTGCTGCTAGCTAGATCCAGAAAACAGTCTCTAAATATAGCACTTAGAATTCATTTAGTGCCTCCTGTCATGTCACCAGCCCTTTATGCTGGAAATTACTATTCTAGGGAAGAAAGTTTGCCAAATAGCCACTTCCTTTTTTTTTTTTTTTCTTTAATAGCCCTTGTTACTATTTCACACAAAAATCCCATATTTTTTCTTTCAAGATCACACATTTAGCTACAATTTACTAAACACCCTGTAAAGCGTACATGTCAAGTCTTACATGAACATCAAATAAGAATCCACTTTTTTCTGTCACACATTGCTGAATGAATGGAAAGTGCCCGCAGCACTTTAGGATTAGAGCTATTTTATTTTGACCACTAAGGGGCCATTTGTGCTTTTTCCTGCTTCTCTTTCTTAACACACCTCCTCCCCACTGCTCTCCCCTCCTGTTGCTACTCCTCCGGGAGTGCCCAGTTCGACAGAGCCATGGCAGTCCTGGGAGCAAAGAAAGTGAGAGTAAAGTGCTTCCTTGCTTTAAGTATGCTGACACCCTCTGATCCAACACTTAAAAAATAAACATCAGCTTTTCAGAAACTGCTGTAATAAGTGCCACACAAGAGTGCAGACAGCCCTTATCAAATCAAGATAACAGTGAAACACCCGTGGTCACAGTGAATTAGAGGGGATGTTCATGGGTGAAGATACTTACTCTTGAGTAGTACAATAAAAATAAAATCTGGTTTGACAGTTATGTCTGTTTTTCACAGAACTGCTAAAACACTCTGAAGATAAAAGATTTCTCCTGAACGACTGCTTGCATCTAAAGCTACTGAAGTAAAATCTTAAACAACAAAAAACCACCTCTCACACACACTCCTTAACCCAGAAACAACAGGAAGAAAACCCACCCAGATAGGTAGAGTTTGGATTCCACTGACTGCTGCAATTCCCATATAACCTTATCTAGCTACTGCTTTTTTTTTTTCTAAAGACACTGAATAAAAGCAGAAGTAAGACACATCAGAGAAAACTGACACTGTTTTGTCAGCACCTAAGCTTAAAAAAAGAGCAGTTTATCATGTTAATGAATTCCTCCCCCCCCCCCCCCCCCCCCCCACCCCAATTTCCTAGTACACCATAAGGTCACAGAGAGGAGGCAAAACAAAAAGGAGAGCACTGTTTGTATAACAGCTACCTGAATAATCTTACAACAGAGAACAAATGCCCCCATCAATAGCATTGAGCAGCCACTCTAGACCACCTGGGCGTCAAAGAAATCATTCCAGCAGACAAGAACTTCAAGTTAGGGATGTTACTCACCTCTTTGTGAGTTTTGCTGATTAAGCCGGGTCATGCCTTTCTTTAAATACAAGCATTTACATAAGGAAGCCAACAGAGAGGACTGTGCATTTTCTTTGTGTTGTTCAAGGCTCTTTGATATACTGACCTTTCCCCTAAAAATTAAGACCTAAATCCAGTAGTAGACCTAAATCCACAAAATTATTCAGAGTGACCCAGAAAAGTCGTCCTCAGAGAGAGAAAGTAAAACAAGTGAGAAAACACAAACCTTCTCCACTATTAGTAAAAATTGGCATTTTCTTCACTATCAAGTACTGACACAATTATGGAAAAATCAAAAGCACCAACTGAGGCTTAATAGGGAACTTTGGCTTGCTTAAAGACCAGTAGCTGACAGCTTACCAAATATAGCCTGTACATAGCAGATGCTCTAACAGAAGCTTTGCGTTTTAGTATTGACAGCAAACAACCTAGTATTCTCCCCATACACTAAAGCTTTACCTTCAAGCAGATTCAAACACTGCTAAAATACCAGAAGTTACAAACACTAAGTCTTTCACAGCTCTCAGTAGAAGTCTGATGCCCATATCTTACCCAGGTGTTTAATCTTCAAAAGGCTGACGGCAGCTGTAAGGTACAGTCAGATACTCTGAAGATCACTAGAGAGAAAGACGTAACTATCACTGCAGCTGCTTTGGGCAGGAGTCTAAAGCCGACATGTTTCTTGCAATGGGGATGTAAAGAGATTTTTGGGTATTTACAACCTCACTTGTACTGGAGAGTCCTGCATCAACAAGCATAATTCATCTGCATAATCACTACAAGTCCAGTATTTCAGCTCAATCACACAGGCAACAATTCTAAGAAAGACTCAGCTGCTGCATCTGCATAGCTCAATTATACACGAGCTGTACAGACAGCAGGCTTCACAAGTGCTGCTTAGCTTCACAGTGGCTGAGTGCCACAGAGCTGGCTGGGGGAAGGGGGAACATACACGTGTAATACTGAGAAGAAAACTATCTCAGGTACAAAAAAGTCCAGGATTATGTTGGTAAATGAACACTAATTTCAGGGACATAGCTATAACATAGATTTAGGTTAAGAAAGAGGACAGGTTACTAGCAGTCCTCGTATCACTTAACATATTTAGACCTCATCCACAAATTAAGAGTACTTTAACTTACTTACCAGAACCTTGAATTTCATAGCTTGTGAAACTGTTGACAGTTAGTCCTTGAACTACCTCTCATTAAAAAAAACTAATAAACAAAACTCCAAACCACAAAAACCTTAGTTCTTTTTAATGCAGTAACTTCATCTTTCCTATTAAATTAGCTCCTTACTTTGCTCTCTTACACTTTCCAGGAAGTTCTCTCCCCTAAACAGCTTCTAAATAACACACCAACTCACAATTTCACTTTCATTTGAAACTGGTGAAATTAATTAGACTCGAGGAGGTTAATTAGATGCTAAAATTTCCTCTTTGGGCTTGTTTCTGCCATCACAGCAATGTAAGAGTGAGGTCATATTTGTAAAGAAAATTTGGCCTGATCAGTATCTCTAATGTTTCCTCTACCCATATATAACTAAAGCATGGAAAGCTTGAAAATAAAAAAGCTTGGAAAAAAATGGTCCTGCTGAACAACAGGTTGGCCATGAGCCAGCAACATACCCCTCTGGCAAATGTGGCCAACAGCCTCCTGGGCTGCTGAATATTGCTAACAGGTCAAAATGGGGATCCTTCCCCTCTACTCAGCCCTGGAAAGACACATCTGGAGTGCTGGGTCTAGTGCTGGACTCCCTGATGCAAGAAGTAATTGGACATACTGGAGAAAAATCCAACAAAGGGCCATGAAGATGATTAAGGGATTGAAGGATCTCTCATATGAGGCTCAGGTTGAGGGAGCTTGGAGTGCTCAGCCTGGAGAAGAGAAGGCTCGGGGGGATCTCATCATGTATATGAAAATCTGATAAGGAAAGGTAAAAAAAGATAAAGCTGCACTCTTTTTAGCATTCCCCAGTGACAGGGCAAGAGGTAATAGGCACAAATTAAAATGCAGAAAGTTTATTTTAAATATAATAAAATATTTTTCTTGTTAGGGTGGTCAAATACCAGCACAGGTTACCCCGAGAACTAGTGGAGTCTCCAACCTCACAGATATTCAAACCCTAACTAGGCATGGCTCCTAACCTACTCTAGCTGACCCTGCTTTGAGCAGGAGAAGATAAACTAGATGATATCATGAGGTCCTGGCTGACCTCCCCTGTTTTGTGATAACTCTGTAATGTGGTATGGTAACTTTGAAAAAACTCCTTCTGCAAAAACATAATAAAGGCGAAATATTCCAAATATAACAAATCTTTATAGTTTCCAGAAAAAAAATGTTTCTGCATACAGAGAACTGCTCTTTGAAGTATTTTTGTACCTTTTAAGGTAGAGAAGTCAAACAAGCATGATTTTAAAGGAAATGACAGAAAAATGTCTATTTTCAAGCTTGTAAGGGAATATTAAATTTGCAGTCATATAATGAAAAAAGCTGTGTAACAAATAATCTTCTTTGAGTGTTGCAAACCAAGTTCACTCTTTCATAAAATTCCACTCTGCAAGGATTATTCAGTGTGAAAATGCATTTAAACTTGCAATGCAAATATTCTTAAATATTCCTCTGAAAGGCTCTCTCAAGGTATTTCTGTGGTTGGGTTCCACTCTCTCCTGTGTCCTATATCCTGTATAACCCAACTCTATTAAATACAGAAGGTAAAATAACAGCCAGTCTCATGTTTAACCAGAGAAAAAGAAAAGACTTGAAGAAACAAACATGTTAAATGCTACAGCTAGATTGTAAGATTATGAGATGTGATTGAAGTTATTCTGGTTTTCACTTCATGATATCCATTAAATGTAGAACCATCTTGGGAAGCTGTGTCTTTTCAGAAATATATAAATAATCCCCCTGTACTACTACTGCTGTTGAATATTGATGTCTGAAAAAATAGTTTACTTCAGGAGAGAGCAATCCATAGTGTCCAAGACTCTAAGTAGCAGAGGCTAGTTAATTTTTCTCATTGAAGATACAGTCTGAACATTTGAAAATAAACTCTAAAATAAGAAGAGGATGAAACTACCTATTCATAGACTTGTCAGGCTTTCATGTGTTTCAGCAGCAGAGGATAAATGACTTATTCCTGTCTCTGTTGAGGTTACTGGCAAATTTCCCATTACCTTCAGTGAAGGGAGGGACTGTCACTGTGGGTCTCTGAGGATGAGAGTGATTCATAACAATAAAGCAATGTGGATCACTGTGCAAAAAGACCAAAGGAGTTGCATCAAGAACACACAGCGAGACGCTTTGGTGTTCTTTCTCTCTGGAACCCTGTGCTGTTCACTGTCCCTTTTCCATGGAAGCCAGTCTTCTTCAAAGCCTGAACAATACTTCACAGGCACACAATCCAAGATTCAAATATTTTGAGGTGTCTGATGTCTTTCTTCTTTCCCTTTTCAAAAGAAATTAGCCATATCCTAATAAATAGCTTGCATTTGGCCTCTAATCTAATTCATGCTTCACAGTAACCCTGTTGCCATGATGTTGTGTGCATTACCTTCCTACAGCCACTCTCCCAAAAACATTGCTGTGCATGGTGAGAAAGCAGACAGTGGCTCAACTAATTGCAATCCTGGTTTTACAGTTACCGAGGCTGAGGCAGTGCAGTTTGTTCTTTTGGAAAGCTGTGAAGCCTGTGTCCCACTAACATTTCTGATTTTTGGTCCTATGCAGGAGGATAAAATGCTTCCTTCTAGTGCCATTAGCCCAACAGCTTCAGAAAATCTAGGAGCCTGATACAATGCCAGCATCATAAACTGCTATAAGGCATTTACAACAGAAGCAGACGTGCTGTAGAGTTTTATACTGCTTTCCACATCAGTCTATGTGGAAATGCCAATGAAAGCCTACACATACCAGCTTCTGAAAGTACTCCGGTAAATACTTATACCTACAATTTAAAGGAGGGCATAAACTGTTTGCTTGTTTGATTTGAGAAAACATAGAATTTCAAGTAGTGAGTTAATATCCCTGAAGATAATTTGAGTTTATTTTAAAATTTAAATTACTAAGGGATAAACAAAATCCAAGACTCTGCTATTTGTTTCCTTTTTTTTTTCTCTTATGTAGGGTTCAAATATGGAGGGTCAATCAAAAAATTTTAAAACTGCACATGTACATCAGGTTCTTTCCTGTGTTATATATCACATCAGCATCAAAATTACTCGTGCACTTCTTGGAAGTATTATTCTATGAAGGTTTTACTCTTGAAAGCTTTCTAAAAGGTATTTAAGTGGGGGGGAAAAGGGATGACCACAATCAAGAGAGACCCCTACAAGAGATCTGTGATGATGTTGCAGGCTCAACCAGAAGGTTGTACCTGTGCAAGGCAGACATCAGTCAGGGCAGGTCTCCAGCTAACTCCTATCAGCAGTGTAAAAGAGGGTGAGCTCTTCATCAGCCATCCTGACCAAGAAACACTTCACCTTTTCTTCAGGGCAGTTTCTCTACAGATGGGCACCAGCAACTGTGCCAGTATGATTAAATGTGGCTGCTGAGCAAAAACTATTTTGGAGCTTAAATAGGAATATTTAAGCCTATCATCACTTAGAAAGTATCTTTGCTGAGGAAATGCTTAGTAGCAATTCAGATATTACCACAATAGAAATAAAAAGTTTCATTTGTTTCACTATGGCACTTGGTAATTAGCTTTTAAATCTTTCAAGGCTAAAATTTCCTTCTTGCAATGCAATTACTATAGTTGTTATGTTATCCTCATTACAATGGAATCTCATTAACAATATCATCTAAAGCAGAAATTGTCTTACCACTTAAAGGTCAGTTACTTCCAAATTTGCATGTTCCATATAAAAAAAAAAGATAATTTGAGGCCTGTTACACTTTTTAAATTCCAGTTTTTAAAATATCTTAAGGTTCTGTGAAACTTACTTAATGAACAATTGGTTATTTGCTTTGGGTAGATGTACTGAACAAGAGTAAGAGACAATTTAATAGAAAATAGTTGATTTATGTTTACTGCAGTTTATATTTGACGTGTTCGTAAGCATCATTTATACCTGGTAGAAGACAGCACTAGACCAGAATTCTAACAGGAATGTTTATAAGATTAGCATGCATTAGCATTAAATAGATGTAGTAATTATATCTGTTAGTGCAAAAACTGAACTGTGAAGAAGGTGGGGGTTTTTTTCTAGCTACCTTATTTTGCATTTTTTTAAGTCCTGAAGTTAGAAAATTCAAGCTAAATTTTAAGACAATCTTCTTCACGATGTTCATATATCTGTTTTAAATCTTTAGATTGCTATGAAAATACATCATGGTATGATTTTCCAAGTCTTAATTTCTTTCCTTTCCCCCCTGACCTCTTTATTTCATTCCTCCTTTTAGCAACTTTTGTTTTGCTTATGACAGAATGAAGCTCGTGCAAGAAACTGTCAGAGAATTGAAAGGCAAAAGATTTTATTCAAGCTTTCAAAACTATTTTTTTGTTATTGTTATTACATTCCTTGTAACTTATGAAATTTAGCTTCATTCTCAACAATTTATCAGCATATTGAAATGTCAAAGATTTTCTGTTAAATTAAAATGCCCAAAATCCCTTTATTTACTATCTGATAAAGCATTAGAAATTTAATTAATTTCACAGAGATATGCAGGAATGCATTATGCTCCCTTAATGGCTTGGGGGGCATTTAGAAAAGATTTTAAACAATTGGTGACTGAAAGAACCAAGAATATGGTCATTGCATATTGAAAACAAAGTTTGAAAAGAAAGATTCACTAAGTTGGGTCAAAAACATTTTTTAAATCTGAACTACTTAGTTTCATTTCACCCCTTTAAACTGCTTGTATGAAAAGCAGACTTTCCAAACAAAGGAAATTTTCAAGACATCTAGAAGGCAAAATATTTTGTTTCCAAAGTTCTGGAAGAGTCTATATGAAACCAAACAACTTACTGAAACAAACACAAATTTGATAAATATTTTGTGTTAATAAATATTCCTTTTGCAAAAAAATTATTGTCATTGTTGTGCAAATATGTTTCTGCTTGTTAGTTCCATTGAACATAAGAATTTGTATCACTAATTATCTGCTCTACAGTTTTATTTGAAGCAGTAAGGAAAAGAATATTGCATTCCTTCCAAAAATTTAAGTGAATGTAGACCTAATGCCTTTATTAATTTGGCAACTCATCCTGAATTATTTTTGATTACTTTTTATCTGTGAGCAACAACTAACACACAGACCAGTTTCAAAAACCAGCAAAGTGAGAACAGCATTACATTTATCCTAATCTTTTCTCTTAGAAGTATTGCAAAAAAAATTCACAAGAAACAGAACCATTACTGAAAACTATATTTCATTATTCTTCTTCCCTCAGCCTGGTTCTTTGCTTTGAGGACAACCTTTGAAATTAATTGAATAAATTTATACGCTCAAAAGTCATTAATAAAACTGCACATTATTTCTCCAAAGCCACATGGATTGGTGGAAATGCTAATATGTCATAATATATGTCATTACTCTATTTAATTCTCTATAGAAATCGATTACTTGATGTGACAAGTGGTCACATTATTTTGTTATTATTGTTGTTGTGAAAACAGCAACAGAAGTAAATATACCAGTCTCACTGCCTTTTTATAGAAAGTCCTAAAAGATGGACATGGCATCTTTGAAGAAAATACCATAGCAAAAATAATTTCCTTTTTCAATTAACTCCTGTTTCATATCAATACAACATAATAGTCAAGTATGGAAGGTGTCTTTAGACATTTCTGCAGCCCAGAGTATATTTCTAGAGATTTTCTTCTAAATAATGGGCTGTAGATAAGACCTGTTGTTTGCTGTTAACAACCACACTATTCTTGTTAAATGGGGAGGAAATAAGGAGGCAGGGTGAGGAGCAGAGAGGTTTACAGGGTCCTTCAAGGTAGGAATTCCTATTCTTCTGCATGAGAGGCACACAAGCTAGAGGGATAGCTCCAGAGAGTGGAACAAGAGTAATGGAGTCAAAAGCTGCTTTCCCTTGGTGAACATTTCCTATATAAACATAGGAGATATTGTTATTCTTTTCTTGCGGTTGTGTGCATTTGCTCCATAACCTCCGTAACCGCCAAGATTTTATTACAAATTGGTGATACCTTTACCTATTCCATAGACCTCTTTCTGTTACAATTCAAATAACTCAAATCCTTTGAGTGTCTTTATACACAAAATCAATGAATTTCAGTACACAATTTTTAGAAATTTTCTGCCATACTTTGAAACCCTATTTTTGCTTTGATGGAATCAATTTCTTTATAAAAAGGCTTATACTGTTAACTTGAACCTTCATAAACTTTCAACATTGTTCCTATGATTGTCTTGAAAACATGGCACAATAGAAAAGAAGTTGGACTCATTCAGCCTAGGTTTTAGGAGACAGAACTGTGACTCATTATTAGTTTGAAATGGCAAATGAGAAAAAACATAATCTCCACATCAGCCAGATACCTTTTCTTTGTTTCTCTGCAGCGAGTGGAGATGTGCCCAGCCCAAAGAGACGGCGGCCCTGCTCTGCAAGCACCTAAAGGCTTACTGCAGTGACAGCCTCTTGAGGCATGCAAGGATGTTACTACTCATCCATTTATTCCACTGTGGTTTTTTCAGCACAAAGTCAGGAAAAGTGGAATGTTTGTTATAACTACTCAGACACAAACTCCTAAACTCTGAATGAGTGCCAGTAGCAGGCATTGGATTGGAGCAGAAGGTACATGTGGAGGGTACATCATATATGCCCAGAGGCATAAGCATTCAGTGTTATCAAAATTATATGTCCCCAAAATTGAAAGAAAATATTCTCTGGTTACCAGCTGTCCTCAACCCCACACAGAAAATTTGCTCAGTGTAACTTGTCAGATGACAGAATTCAGCAAGTACAACTTCTTTCCTTATTTGTTCACTGAAACCACACTTAGATGCAAAAGCCTAAAAGGGTTAAGGATCCAGTTTGAGAGCAAGTCAGTGTTTCTCCTAGGGCTTGCAGTTTCAGACATTAGCTCATCAGAATTAAATCAACTCCTTACAGCCTGATCTGATCAGAAACTTGCCTATTTTAAAGGATCAGTATTAATTTTTGAGGCCAACATTAATTATGTACCAAGTACTCTCTATGCAATATTTTCAAATAAGCACACCTCATGCTACTGAATGAAATGCAGGAAGATCATAACTGTAAACTAATTCATGACAATAATAAATTTGAATTCTGAAAAGAAGTGATTGTAACGTGCATCAATTGACAGTTAAAAATAAACTGTCACATCCATATTCTTAATTGCAATATAATGCAATATAAAGTAATCTCCAAAATCTACATATATCCACATTTTTCATAGTATTTGTAGACAATTGAAAGTAAAAGTGGTTTAGCTTTTGGTCTAATTTACACTGCTATGATCCAGATTAATTTAAGCACATAGATCCAGATTGATTAAAGATAAAAGATGCTAAGGAAGAATTTGATTCTATATTATGTGACTTTCCTAAAAAAGCAACTTTTTATAATACATTTTCTTAACACTTCTTTAAAAAAAACCACCATGATCTCTTTCTTTTGGCAATATAAGAAAATGAAATTGACAGAATTCTAGTTTAATTATTTAAGCTCATAATTGTTTGGTTCTTTCATTATTTCATAAGCTTTATTTCAAGACTTGAAATAAATGGAGTAAAGGAAGAAAGCCTGCTTCTAAAAATGTTTCTTGATCACTACATTTTTGCAAAAACGCAGATTTTTCACCTTACTTATGGTTCCTTATTGTGAGATCAAGCGAAAAATTTCCAGAAGTAATTCTTATTTTATATTCAAATACACCAGTGAGGACTCTTTTCTATAAATTATTTCAAAGTATTCTCTGACAGGGCTATTGTACTTACTTTAAAGTCTTGAAAGGCAATTATAACATTTGTACTTTCTGAAAAGTAGTAAAATCACACAAGATTTAAGTTAAGGTTACCTTCCTTATAAAACTGACTGTTCTGCTTTTTAGAGAATTGATTACTTTTATTTTTCATCAAAAATATGGAATCATGAAGGCATAATATTTGTTATTTATCTTAAATAAAGTTGTACAGCTACCACTAAGTAATGTACTTAGCACTTAAGCATTAGCATGGTACTTTTTTATTTTTAGAAGGCATGACTTGATTAATATATAATTCCTGTCTTTTCAATAATACTCTAGAGATTTTATGGCTTCTACTAGCTGTACATGTTATTTCTCTTGCCACTAGAGACAATTATTTCATGCCAAGCATAGCTGACCTTTGATGGTTTTCTTTGTTTTATTGCTTTCATCTTATAACATTATCATTGCCTTCTATCCTAATTTAAATGCAAAATCAATTTTTGGAAAACATGAGTAAAAAATATTCAAGTTTTCAAACGCCAAAGTGTGTAAATAATCACTACAGAAATTTAAGGGATGTTTTCTGCTAGAGGAATGCATGCTCCTTTCATTTTCTATTCTCTTTCATCCTGGTAGCTTTTGCTTTGAAAATGCATGTTTCCAGGCAGTAACAACGGCATAAAGTTATTTTCTGCAAATTGTGCAGTTCTAGCAATCTTTGTTTCTCTTAAGCATCTCTGCCAAAATCGTTGCATAAGCATTTTCCAATTATGCATCTAAGTGTTAAGCTGTTCCAATACATGCAAAGGCCACAATGCTGGGTACACTTGTGCCAGGTCTTCTCTGTCAGCTTCTTATTTGATTCACACAGTTTTAGCACAGTTAGAAGAGGAGCAAGAAGCCCTCTTGGTAGTAAACAGGCAGGTACAAAACAGAGAAGAAAAAAATACCCCAAAAATGGAAGCAAATGGGAAGCATTTTAGTTTTTAAGTAAGACTTACAGCTGTTTATAGCAAGCCCACAGTTCTGCTCTCTGTGCAGTACAGCTCTTAGAGCTGCTGGAGTAAAAGGCTGCATTTGCCTCTCTCACTTTTCCTTCCTTCAAGCAGGCTTCCCGCAGTTCTCCTGAGCCTCAATGCCCAAAAAAGATGGGATCTCTATGTAGGACTTCTAATACTTTTGAAAATTCCCCTTCCTTCTGTAGCCTCCATTTCTCATGTCCTCATAAAGACAACCTTGCATTTCAGTAATACCTGCAGGATAAATTGCATAATGCTTTTGAGTTGCATTTCCTCTTCTGTTCAATCAAAGAGGGAGGAAAGGTGGTTGTGGGCCAAGTTGAGCTGTGACCAAAGCAGTTCCTTCAGAAGCAGTTACTGGAGTGTCTTGGAGCCAACTTGTAAAAGAATCAGCAGCCAGTTCAGCTGTGCCCCAGGAGCCATCTCACAACTTCTCATGCAGAAAAGATTTTACCTTTTACCCACTTGGTGCAGCATGAATGGATGGAACAGCTGGTATCTTCACTGCACAGCTTGTCAATTTGAATCATATTCCTATAACTAGGCACACCAAAACAATATTCCAAAAGGGCAGGTGCAGTCAGATTTCATGTTAAAACATGGTATGATGTAAGTGGAGTCAATGCAATATATCAGTACATAGAGTATCCTCCTCTCCCACTCTACTTACTTAGCAAATGGAAAACTTTTGTGAGAAAAATCAGTTAGTTTGAGAAAAATTGTTAGTTTACACAATCCAAAGAAAGTTGTTTAATCAGCCTTTTAGAAACTACTGCTCTTAACCAATAAGTTTCCCTTTCTGGAAATGAAGAAAGAAAAAGAAAAGAAGAAAAATAATAGGTTGAGTTGTAGAAATATGTCATACTGGTGGCTTTCTTTTCACCCTTTAAATACTTATCTATAACTCTACATATTTTAACTATAATGCTCTACTTTCCCACTTTTGAACTTGCCTTTCATGTCCTTGGAGAAAATCTCATCAGTGTCTCAGCTCACAAGAAAGTGTGCTGGAGCCAATGACAACCAGACTGATTTCCTTGCCAACTGATAAGCCTGTCAGTTTTACTAGATATTTCAGAATTTATAGCATAGATTGCATCTTCATAAATTAAAAATTAAAAAATACATTTGTGTATTTTCATATCAGCTGATGACCTTCCATTTTGTTTACCCTCAGTACATAGTCAGTCTGTAGCAGGGAGTACAGTCAGGGAAAGCTGCTGAATTGATTTTCTTGATTTTATGTTCTACATCTCTGCTAGTTTTGGCGAGCGTAGTTAATTTTTTTTTACAGTAGCTGGTATGCAGTGATATTTTTGGTTTTGTGACTAAAACAGTGTTGATATTTCTGGGATATTTCTGTTATTTCTGAGCAGTGCTTACACAGAGTCAATGCCTTTTCTGTTCCTCACCCCACCCCACCTCCGAGGGGCCTGGGGGTGCACAACGAGTTGGGAGGGGAAACATCCAGGACAGCTGACCGTAGCTGATCCAAGGGATATTCTAGACCATATGATATCATGCTGAGTATATAATGGGGAGGGAAGAAGAAGGAAGGGGGGGAGGGCATTTGGAGCCATGTCATTTGTCTTCCCAAGTCACTGTTACGTGTGACGGAGCCCTGCTTCCATGGGGATGGCTGAACACCTGACTGCCCATTGGAAGGGCTGATTGAATTCCTTGTTCTGCTTTGCTTGTGTACTCAGCTTTTGCTTTCCCTATTAGACTGTTTTTATCTCAACCTATGAGTTTTCTCATGTTTCCCTTCTAGTTCTTCACCCGTATCCCATCAGGGGATTGAGCAAGTGGCTCTGTGGGGCTCAGTTGCAGGCTGGGGTTAAACCAGGACATCACAAATAAATTCACAATGAAGGAAAAGATTTGCAGAGCAAATATTTGTAGAGTGAGTATTTAACAGCACACATACAAGGTAAACAGAGCAGCCACAAATCAGAAAGTGACTTTCAGTCCAACAAAAAGAACAAGGTCCTGAGCCCATACCATTTTGTGAAAAACAGAAGTAGCTCATCAGTATAATTTTGCAGACATAAATTTATCAGGGTCTGGGAAAAAAGACAGTCCCAGCCACCTGATGCATAATGGAAATATATGTAGCCAGATTAGACATATCCTCTTCCTTTTAAAAGGTGGAATTTTTCATTTAACTTGAAATATAATTTAACTGATAAAACAACATTATTTCAATCTTTGGTTTTCTGTGGACACATAACCATCATACATATCTAAACCATTCCCAGTGATACAATAACATCATGTTTAAATAAATTACTTTACCTGAAAAGTGGAACAGTTTTTATAAATGCTGTATGTATTTAATAATATTTTTCTAATTGTTTAGTGTTTTACATTTATTTGTGTTGTGTGTTACACAAAATTAAGACCTATAAGAGAAGTAATGTTACGAGAAAATATTTCAAACAAAATGTAACAGCAATTAAAGAAAGCAAATAAAGCATCATTTGCTTTTACTCTTTCCTGTATTAGTTTGTTTTCTCTTTTCCTCTTGACATTTATGTTTTCAGTATCGTCCTTCTGTCTTTTTGTCTTTCTTTAGTTACCTCTTTCTTCCCTCAGTCTTTTCTCTTATTTCTTGCTGCACTGTTCTTTCCTACTATTTTTAGTTACTTTGCTCCTGTGCCTTTTTCAACCATCATTTGGGCTCAGCAAGAAACCAAAACCATCTCACACAGGGAGAGAGCTGTACGGAAAAGAACAATGTTTTTTCTCAGTCTTCCCTAATGAATCTGTGGCTTTTTCAAGTGAAAACACTTGAAGAAATGACTTCCTGACATTCACTAGTTTAACAGGGAAAAGTTGCATCTATCTGCCATTTAAGCAGTAATGTGCTTTAGAAATAATTCAGTCAGGCAGCACAATTATGGTGGCTACATTTGTGAAAGTGATATTGAAATTGTAATTTATGGCAATCTCTGGTTTATAACTGGCATACAGAGACTACCTCTGGCTTGTTAAAGATTTTTTTTATTCTTTCTTGGGTGCATATTCTTATTGCTTCTCAGAGTTGCAAGTTCCAAAGGACATACACATAAATGCAAAAAGTTGGTAAATTCTTCTTGATCACCACTTACATCTATTAGTTGCATGTTGGACTATAGCAGTGACAAAACATTGTAGTAGAAATACTACCTATAAAAAGTAGGACGAAGTTTCAGGAGATATTATATGTTATCATTAATTTATTACATGCTCTGACTTTTATGTATTACACAGTTTAAAATAAAAACATTTTGTTATAGAAAAAGTTTTCTTAGACCAACTTCACATCAAAAGATAGGTTCAGAATGTTACAAGTGCAGAAATATGTAATTCCAGTTTGGATAATATTAAAAAAACAAATGAATGTCCCCTTTATCTACTCCAAAGCTCTGCTTTCAACATAACCTCTCAGCTTCATAAGAAAAAGTAATTCTGAGAAAATCAAGCAGCAAATATTTTCAAAAGTTTATTTTTAATAGTTGTATTGTTCTTAATACCCAGCAGTTTTGAAAAATGCTGGAATCCCTTTTGCATATGCACTGCATTATCAGACAGAAAGGAGTTTCTGCCCTCAATGGAGGATAGAGCACTTAGATGAAAAAAGTCTCTGGACATGAAATAAAGTCAGGAAAAGTACAGTATCTTTAGCATATCCTAATTTAACAGCTTGAAACTATTTTCAAGCAACATTGACATTTAAGTTTCCAAGTGTATAAACACTTATTGCTTATACAATTCAGTATAAATACATACTTGGAGAAATGTAAAATCATGCACTATTTTGAACAGGATTATTTTTCTGTACCCTGGAAAAGGATATGAATTTCATGCACTTTAACATGACAAGATAATTATAATTTTAAAGAGTTCTTAATGCTGGTATTTCAGTATTCAGTAAGGTCTATGGGAGCTGTGGAATAACCATTTTACATATAAAGTTTCTCTGTGAAATTCAGAAATAGCGAAAAAGTCATTCCAAAGGAGATAAATACAGGAAATGTTTTCTGTTCTATTTCACAGAAGATATTTGAACCTTAAGATATTTATAAAATAATCAAATTCCATTTTCATCTCTGTATTTCTGAGCTGAGAGACAGGATACCATCCAGAGGGATGTGGACAAGCTCGAGAAATGGGTCCATGGGAACTCATAATATTTAACAAGACCAAGTACAAGCTGCTGCACCTGAGTTAGGGCAAACCTTGGTATCAACACAGGCTGGAAATGAATAGATCCAGAGCAACCCTGTCAAGAAGGACTTGGGAATGTTGGTGGATGAGAGGCTGGACATGACCCAGCCATGTGCACTCGCAGCCTAGAAAGCCAAACGTGTCCCGGGCTGCATCCAAAAAGCCCTGTGGCCAGCAGGGTGAGGGAGGGGATTCTACCCCTTTGCTCTCCTGAGGTGCCACTTGGAGTGTTGCATCCAGCTCTGAGACCCCAACCCAAGGAAGGACACTGACCTGTTGAAACAATTCCAGAGGAGGCCACAAAGACGATCAGAGGGATGGAGCACCTCTGCTATGAGAAAGCCTGATTGACTTGGGTTTGTCCAGTCTGGAGAAGAGAAGGCTCTAGGGAGACCTTACTGAGGCTTTTCAGGACTTAAAAGGGGCTTATATAAAACATGGAAAGAGACTTTTCAAGACGCCTTGTTGCAGTACGACTAGGGGTAATGGCTTTAAACTAAAAGAAGGTAGAATCAGACTGTAAGGAAGAAATTGTTTACTGTCAGGGCGGTGAGACACTGGAGCAGGTTGCCCAGAGAGGTAGTAGGTGCCTGATCTGTGGAAACATTCAAGCTCAGGTTGGACGGGGTTCTTAGCTACATGATCTAGCTCAAGATGTCCCTGCTCATTGCAGGGGGATTGGACTTGATGACCTTTAAAGGTGCCTTCCAACCCAAACCATTCTATGATTTTAATAAACAAACTCCAACATATTTCATAAATGAAATAAAATAGAAAATTGCTTATAATGGCATATGTTTAAAGGCATGGTCCATTTCTAGACTTCTGAGAATCATAATCAAGTGCATTTCAGTGGCAATTTAATGGAATAGTTTTAATTGTGAGCTATATGGTATATTTCTATGTATTAGGTAACTGAGCCCAGTGTATTCAGAAACATCCATGTTATCTTTTTCTCAGTAAATAAGTCTAAGCATCTCTCTGAGGAGGGCTATAACTGGCATCTACATCACCAGCAATTATATTGCCTCTGACCAGAAGTCATAGCAACAGTCATTTAGAGAGCATCATGCACACTGGTATGTGACCTAAAAGTGTATAGGGAATTTCTCCTTAAGAAGTTTGGATTATGACCCTCAGGTTAAAAAAAAGTAACACAGGGAAAGCAAACTTGAGACCTTACACTCCTAGGAACTTGCCTCTGACTTCAGTCAGATGCAAGTATCAGTATTTGTTGCATAAAAACTAATTTTCATCTTTAACCTCCAGGAAGCATCTATTGTTCAAGTTTAATTAGAGAAAAAACTTTAATATGCTGTTGCAGCCATATAGAAATGATAATCAGACATTTACTCTTTTGGTATATATAATGGTGATTTCTTGAAAGAATAATCTTTCGTTCTCCCACAGGCATACATTGGAGAGAAGATTTTCCAGTTTTCATAGTCAATTTATAGATGGAATTTGTATTTTCATTTTTCTCTTCTGCAAAGAAAGGAATATTATTCCAGCAAAATGCAAGCTATAAATCTGTCTTCCAGCAATAACAATGGAATAAGCAGAAGCCAAAAATTTAAAGTTGTTGCAACGCTGTCAGACTGGTCACTGCAAATGCAAGGACCATGTTTCTTTGTTTATGTCATGATTTAAGCCCAACTGTCAACTAAGCATGCAGCCCTCACTGGCCTCCCCATCAAGTGGAATGGGGAGGAGAACCAGAAGTAAAAACCTGTACGTTAGGAAAAGTTTAATAACTGCAACAAAGTAAAATATAATAATAATATTACATAACAGTAATAGTAATAACAATTATAATGAATAAAAACCCAAGAAAAAAAGTGATGCACAATACAATTGCTAATCACTCACTGACCAATGCCAGAGCCCATCCCATCTTTCAGGTAACTCCCCTGTTTAAATACTGGGCATGATGTCGTATGTTATGGAATTTCCCTTTGGCCAGTTCAGGTCCTTGCTACTCCCTTGCTATGCTTCCCCCCCAGCTTTTTTGTGCATGTCCTCAATGGCAGAGCATGAGACTGAAAAACAAAGTACAGTCCTTGGTTTAGGGCAAATACTACTTAGCTACAACCAAAACATCCGTGTGTTGTCAACATTATTCTCATAATGAATCCAAAATGCAGCACTGTAGCAGCTACTATGAAGAAATTAACTCCATCCCAGCCAAAACCAGGACAGCTTTCTTATAACTCATTAATGAATTAAAGAACCACAGTGTCTTCTTGCTTAATCTGTTTATTTTCCTTCTTCAGATAAGAGTTGCTAGTTTTAGTGGTGTATGCATCTTGAGTTAAATCTGAGCACTACTTATTAGTCAAAGACTTTTCCCAGTTGACAGAACTGTGAAAAATGCAATTATACAAAGCTGATAGATTATTTATTTCAAGAAGCAGAAACTGTCACATTTATTCAACCTGCATGTATAAGCCTGCACACAATTATGTCAAAATATGAAGATATCATGGACAGCCATTGGAGGAAATATTTTCAGGTTTCTACTGTGTCCAGATTCTGCCTATATAAACAGTATAGCTTAGAAAGCATTACAAAAGAATAATGAATTCAAACAGAATATATTCACTTCTCTTCTTAAAAAGGACTGTAATGAAGTTTCTCTCTTTAATTGATTGATGTTACTTTTAAGTGTTATCTTTATGGTCTCATCTTTCTCTTTCCTCAACAAAAAAGATGGTAACACATACACTGAGAAGACTAAAAAGGAAGCAGGGGAAACATGGGATGATCCACATAAAAAAAACTACCTGAGCTGATAAGAGCTTAAGTCTCTGCAAAATTTCCTTTTTTTTTTCCCCTTCTCCACTTCTCCCAGGTGCAACACAAAGGAGAGAGCATGACCTTTACAAATCAAGTGACCTCATAACTGCTACAGCTCTTTAAAAAGATACAAGCTCTCTCTTATAATGAAAGTGTCCCACAGAAAGATGAAACACTTGTCTACTCACAGGACAGAGTAGGGCTTCTTTCCAGCCACAGAGTAAACTGAACTTCCAGTCTCTGGGTCTGAAAACTTGAACCTGAAAATAGGAATGAACAGTCTCATAATGTCCCAGGAGAATATTATTTATTCTGCTGCCAGGTGACTCTCTCCTAACTGATCTCAAAAACCAGCCGCTATGCAATTAAAAGCTAAAGAAAAATCTTTTACTTTTAATTTAATATAATAGAAGATGCTGTAATGATGGAGTCTATAAATCCATTTATACATGTATATATTCAGAGAAAATACATTTGAATGTAAACTAAAATATTGACATTTAAGATGGAAAATACAACATACAGGTGTATTTTTTTTCTGCAGTTAAAGTCATGCTAAAGCCATGATAAACTGCTAGAAGAAACATTATGCAGAATAAGTTTTCATGATTCTGGACTTGCTTTAAGCATCTTAGTCTTAGGTTAGATTTTCAGTCTTGGGGGTGGAAGTCAATGTTTGCTTGCTCTGTTTCCAGAGCTAAATAAATTTGGAAATATGTAACTAATATGCAATTAATATTTGTATCAAAAAGCAAGGCAAAGGTAGTTAAAAAGTACAACTGCAGAAAGTTTAACCTGAAAACTCAAGACCTGAACCTGAATACTTCTGCAGAGCTATTAGTGTAACAGTCTGGCTAACATCCATATCAGTTAGATAGAAAAGCAGATATACTTAACATGTAGTTAATAGAAAGTCTTTAATTGCTGTCACAGAGAAGACCCCAGAGAGAAGAAAATTACACATATTCCTTTTTTGATGGCTAAAAAGTTTCAATGGTTGCAGAATGATTCCACTGTAACAGGTGGAGATTATCTAAAACCCTATTAAGTGTCTCTGTTTGCCATTTAAATAGGTTTTAATGTGCAATGTAGACACATGCTGGCCAGATTCATGCTCAGGTGTGTTCTTAAAGTGCCAGAGGCCTCATTTGGAAGTTTCCTGAGCTACTAGATTAAAATTTTCATATAACTTGTCACTTTGGTGAGAGGCTATGGCAGTGAACAAACCCAAAAACATGAAGCTACTTACTGGGTAGATATGAAGCCTTGGATTTTTTTAAAAATGTATTTATTTTTAAAAGGCACAGCACATTTGGAGCAGCATGAGAATCCAAATGAAATTCCAGCAAACTATCATTAACTTCAACCAAGCAGGAGTTTCACACATTCATACTGACTTAGGCTAACGCACAAAACCTTGGACAAAGAGTAAGCCTGCAACACCAGCTGCTTAAGATGTGAAAGATGCCATAAATAAAATCATCAGAGCAAAATTTGCCCAGTTTGCAATTCAGAAATTAAAATAACATTCCATCTATAGGATTTTTTGAGATGCCTGCAGAGCTTGGCACCAAAACTGAAGCATTAAAATCTATTTGAAAGCTGTTGCATGAGTATAGAGAGGATTCTCTAGAAACGGCAAGATATCATTACAGACTAGCACAGGAGGTAGAACAAGAAACATTCATTGACAGCCTTCAAAGATAGCCTCCAAAGAACAGAAAAATATTAGCTTTCAAATTTCTATTGGTAGTCCTCCCCAGAGCAGTCAGAATCAGTCTCCCCATTTCATCCTAATTTTTTCCCAGGCTCAGCTCAAGATCTCACAGCTCTCTCAGTGTTTACAAGACCTCCTCACAGTTCTCTCAATGTGCTTCAGCTTTTCTAAGCAAGACTGCCACCATTTCTCTACCTCAGCTCATCTCTGTCTCTAGTTCTGTCATATTATTTCTTCTTACCATCATCCAAATTTGTCTCACAAGGCTTTTCTTTGCCCTTGACTGCCTCAGTTCCTTGAAGTTATGTCTGCATGGGAAAGCAGACTCAGACCTGAAAGTCCATGTTTTTTGCACATTTCATATCTAATTTCACTGCTGAAGCAAGTATGTGATTCCAAATTAAGTCAGGTATCTCCTGAGGTGAAATCTGTAATCTTCTCTTCACTTGGGTTTTCTATAATGTAAAGCAATAATTTACCTTGAAGTGGTTTTGACTAGAGAGCATACCACCAGCAAGTTACACTGAAATTATGTCCTATTGCATTCTTTTTTGAAATGCATTTTACTATTTGTTCTATGGGGTTTTTTTATTTCTCAGAAGCACAGTAAGATGTTTGCTACTCCCAAAGTTGAGAACTGCCTGAGAAAGATACCAGTTGTGACTTCATGAGACTTTTTATGTGGGAAACAGGTCTAAGGTAACGAATTATTTAAATAAAAAACAGTAAATGTTTTTTAAAGTGACATACAGAGAAAATTCCATTGTATTTGCTCATAGGATATTTATATACATAAAAAAGTAGGTCAGTATTAGCTTATGATTCCAGCTCAATTTCATTCTTAAATATTTGTCACTGGTAATGTGTCTCCTTTTGTGTCCCTGTCAGACCTTTCCCATTTCAGCCTTATAGAAATAAAACCCACAAAAACCAACCAACCAACCAACAACAACAACAACAAAACCTCTTTTCCCACTCTTCAGTCAGTTTTTCCTCCCTGTCTACTGCAATCCCCTTGCTCACTCTCCAGTAGCCTTCATAACTCCACAGCAACACTGTTCTTTCCTTTCCTATGCAAGTTCCTCAATAAAAGATTATGAAGGAAAATAAACACATTATAGATAAAGGAGGTTACCACAGTTCTCTCTGACTGTTATGTTTAAGCAAATTTATAATAAAGAAAACACAAATCTCACATCCTTCCCTCCCTACATCATGGGAGATGTTCACAGGTAAAGTTTTGAGAAAGCCTGGATTGTAATTTTCATATACCATACGATATGTGTATAATTTGAAGCCTGATATGCTCAGATATCTGTAAGGCTTTGCATTTTATATTCCAAATAACAGCAGTGATTGTTCAAAATGTTTGGATTCCAAGACTAATAAGAGTGAAATAAGATCGATGCTGTATTTTATTTACTAAATACACATTTTTCTCCTGAAAATCAACAATTCTCCAGAAGTACATGAATGGACTTACATACCTGAATGATCTGTCCATCATATCTTAAGACATACAGTGGTTATATGCCTATGTCACATTGATCCAAAATACTTGTGTTTTCAAGAAGAAAATCTGAAAATTGTACTGATTTTCTCCAATACATGTGGCCTTTTCCTACTTTTTTTTTTATATCTGTGTAATTAAACAAATAATGCATTACATACACACTATGGACTCCCAGGAAGCTAGAAGTTGGGAAGAGATGTTTATGTCAACTTGCAACACCTATAAAGAAGAAGAGGCCCTTTCATCCTGTGCTGTAGAAATATAATTTTCAGCTAATGATTCTGCTAATTTTCATGGAAAATTAGGAACATGCTTTATTTGCACATTTTGTAAAGGCTAGAACATTTATTTCTATATTTTTCAGAGAATAATAAAAAGAAAAATATCCATTTCCTATTTTGACATTTGGACTACTTGTCAATTCAACGAATTTTTTGAGAACCAAGTAAAATGAGTTCAAATGGGAAAAAACAAACAAACAAACTCCACCACCTGAAAAAAACCCAACCAAACGAAAAAAAAAGGTCAAAACTAGATGCAGCTATCAAAGCGTTGCTCAGCCCATTCTTCCATTGCAGATTGCTGTGGAAAGGTGAGAAAAATGTTGGATGAGAGCCTACCAGGGTACAAACCCCACATTTTTCTCTAAATTTTGGTGATAAAACATATCACTCAGACCTCCAGAAGGTTTTGAAAGAGGATGCTTCACTGCTGCTCAGTTACTTTGTACTTTCTACATATACATATATATACTCACATATACACATACACACACTCACACCTTCATTCCCACACTTCTCCCATACACTTAAAACAACCAACCACTGAGAAGTACTTAAATATAACTTCACATTCAAGAGTCAGGAGGCAGAGCAAAGCAAAGGCTAAACTTTTAGGTTCATAGTCGTGACTATCTCAGCATTGCTCTTTGTAGTCCCATACAGATACAATAGAACTTATACCTTCCAGTACTTTAGAGTCAAAGGAATAGTTAACTATTTGTAAATGTACTTCGTTTTTAAATCTTATTACATTAAAATTAAGATAGGTAATAGGATAATAAAACTGAGATAATTAACAGTTTACCAAGGAACTCCAGATCAGTGCTATCCAAGGTACCTAAATGAACTACATGGGGAAAAAAGAGAGAAAAAAAAAGATTCTTGTTCTTTCACAAATAATAGTTCTGTATAAATTGACTGTGATGAATGCTGGTACTGAAGTGAGTGAGACTTAAATGCTACTCTCAGCAATTAAACTAAAAACAGTTAAATAGCTGTTCTAAACTTACTGAAGCATAACTCAAGTAAGTAATTAGGCAAGGCATAAAAATGCTACTTCAAATTTATTATATACACAGCTCACATCTATAGGAATATGTTCTTTTGGGATCCTTTTTTCCCAGTTCTGTTTCTTGGACAAGGATGAGCATAAGAAAAATTAATTATATTTTGCTTCTTTGTTCTGCAGTGGTAAGCCAGGCTGTCAACTGCATATTGCAGCACTTGTTCAGAATGAGAAATCTGCAAGATTTGGGGTCCTAACCCTGCCTAAAGCTGCCCTTCCTTCCATTCCATCTGATGTGCAAGTGAATGTAGAAGGGTTTCTGTTATTATTTTAGAAGACCGTTTTAAGGAGGCAGGTGTCATTTTAATGGAGCTGGTGGAGTGGTTTTTTATGGGTTTAAGTTTTCTCCTGACTCAACTGCATCTCATCTTTTTCCCGTTTTTATGTTAGTTAAAGTATCTTTGACACAATCAGGTTAGAAATTCTGAATATTTATGCCTATAAACTGTATACAGAAAAAGAGGCATGGGCTATTAAAACCAAAATGCTCTACTGACAGTTTAAGATTTTTCAGCTTTGGTATTGATTTAATCAGCAGCATGGTCTCCTTTGTTTTCCAAAGGAGCAAGAATACAGAAGATCACAGTACGAAATATACAGTAAAGCTGAAGACACGGCATAACATATTACCATGTATTTATTAGTATGAACACTACTATAAGCACATCCAAAGCATTTATCTATGGACAAGTTTTACTCCACTCCTGCAGGAGCTGCCTGCAGCTATATGAACATGGTGCCTCAACAGCTCAGGCACATCAAATGGGGAGAGTCAAGGGAGACCAGAAGATCTCCTTTGGAAGATCTCCAAAGCCCAGGGTATGGCCTGGAAGTAATTTATTAAGCATATTTATTTGGCCTGAAGGGGATTTATTAAAATTTATTATTTCCTCTGGGGAAACCCAAAACCAAATTTAAATACTGACTGAGGTGCTATCTTCATTCTTTATAAAAACGTCAGTGGTCTTCAGTTATTCCACAGCTATTTCCTAAAGGCAAAGGGCCTTTATTGGTAACAGAAGTAAGTCAGAAGAAAACTGGTGAAAACAGGAGCTGCCAAAAAAATTTTAATAAAGGTATATAAATTAAGAACTTTTGTAAGAATAAGTCAATTACGTTTCTTAAGCTTCAGAAGAAAAGGCAGAGCACATTTTATCTGGAGCAAAAAGGGATAAAAGATACTCAGAACTGTGAAACAGAGGTAACATGCTAGACATTCAGACTACTTTGATATAACAGTGTCAGACAGTCTAAGAGCAATGGGAATGTTATTTTCTGTAGCTTTCAAGGCAAAAACCTTCCTTGAGATTCTTCGAGAAGTGCTAAGATGAAAATGAACCACTATTAAATATAATTTGGAGTTGTTATGCTCTTTATGATTACTTTTGTTGACAATATTTTCCACCTGCCACCTCTGTAATCAAAGATTTCTTTTATTTTGTTAGAAACTTGTTGAGCTGTAACATTAATTTTGCCTAATCTTAAAAGTGACTCCAGAAAAAGCTAACTGATAACAATAGAGAGGAATTTTTTTTTATAACTTTGTAAATTTCATTAAACTGTGTGTACATGAACCTGAGACAGATTTGAAAGACCAAGATATTGGGGTAAGCCTCTTTTAAACTTCAAATGTCAGCATCAAGTGACAGGTTTTGAGGAAAAGCCTTTCCTGTGTGGCAGGCACAGAGAAGCAACTCTGGCAAGAAGCAGATGGCAGACATACAGCTGAATGCTCTGAACATTTACAAAGATCATCACTCAAATCAAAAAGAGAAGCACAGAACAGACAAATGAAGGCATGGAAGTAACTCTGTTAATGCTCAGATTTGTCTCAAGACATAAATAAAACAAAAAAAACTTGAAGTGGAGAAAACCACTACCGCTTCACAAATTGCTTCAAAATTGTCTTGCTTCTGTCACAGGTTTACCTACTCTGGGAAGTGTGGCAACTATGAAAAATAAAGTTTCACTACTTAGCTCTGTTCTTGGGACAGGTAGGATTAATCACTCAATCTTTAAAACTTGATCAAAGAGAAAGACTAAGTAGGATTAAGAGATATTGGAAAGAAAATAATTAATTGAAAGGAAATTTCTAGCTTTATTTTGAGTTTAAAAGCAAAGGAAACTAATACCATTTCAGACTGAAAGGAGGAGATATGGAGATATCCTGGCCTATATAATTTGACTATTCAAGCAGATTATCTTTGCTCCTTAATATTTCGAAACTGCATAGGTATACTAATCAGCCCTAAGAAACTCTTGATTAGAACTCAGTTTTCAGTTCTGAAGGGTGTATTTAAACAGGCACAGGTAGGAAACAGAATCTTAGTCATACAACAATAATAATGCAATGGCAGTACCCCTCTATTTCCCCAGGGTTAAAGAACTGGGAGTTGTACAGTAGTAGTTACAACAGCACTTGGACTGAGCAATCCCATTGTGAATGGTTGCAGTTATAGATTGCATATATTGATTTAGTTATGACTGGTTAATTTACAGGTAATTTTACCAGCTATGATAAAATGCTGTCATATTCAAGCATACAGTATTCTCCCATATTGTTTTGGGGTCTTGATTTTATACTGAGAGGCACTTGCACTTAAATCAGTATTGATTTCGAGAGTTACCTGTAATATGCCTTTAGAAATCAGAGAATTTGTGATTCAACATATGAAAATGCAGCTGTCATTTTATTCACTTTGGTATCAAGAAAAACAATTGCTGAATGCCCAAAACAACACACATACTTGATACAATAGCAATAATGTGGTTCAGCTTTCCTCGTGTGTTTGTGAAAAAACACATTGAATTATTATCCAGTGGACAAAACAATCAGGAGAGTTTTATATTATTTTTCTTTTAATTTATTAATGATGGCCTTAGAAATTTTCCGTATGGAAACTTCTTTATAAACTTAAGAATAATTTTTATTTAATTTCTCGGACAAAAATAATTTTTTTTGAGTGCCAAACTTCAGTTAAAGTATTAAGTTTCTTTCTAGCAATGAAGAATATTAGATTCCAAAGAGAAGACTCCTGGACAATAGAACAGCACAAACTGCCAGCAACAATACCAAATCCTCAGAGGTAAAAACACTTAGAGAAACAGTGAAACAGTGAGACTGATTGCCCAGAGAGGCTGTACAATTTGTGTCCTTAGATACATATAAAACTCAGCTGAACAAACTGAGATGATTGGACCAGCTTTAAGCAGTGCATGGGCATAAGAGAGCTTCAGAAGCCCCTTGCAACTCCTAACATTCTGCACTTGTATGATTCTATTCTCACTAACTCTATGCAAGTAATTTTCTCCAAATCACTCTATTAATAGAAGATAGACAAAATAATTGAAGAATTGAGAAGAGAAGCACAGGAGGTGTGAACTGGTTGCTCAGAGGTAATTGCTGAATTATTATCAGAACCAGAACCACCAGATAAGAAGCACTGACGGTAAATTGGGCTGTTTATTCAGTAGTATTTCTAGTGAGCACTTACTACCATGCTCTTGTTAGAATTAAGTCTAAAGCCAGATTGAAAGGCAAATAATGAAATTCACAGAAGCAAAGCAGGAAGCATTGAAAGGGAATAAATACAGGGAGAGACATATGGAGTAATTAAGATTCAAAGTTCTCAGATTATAGGAAATCATGATGTGTTTTGTATTAAGAGAGACAAGCAGAGAGAACAAACCTAGTGGAAAGAGACTGAAGTCAAATTAAGACAGGAAGCAGGATGGTACTGGTGGAAGAAGGAAACCTACAGTGAGTGCCTGGGGTGCATATGTGATGGAAGAATAAATTTATTGTATATGGCAGTGAACAGGGACAGACTGCAAAAGAGGTAAAACCAACAAAGACCTCCTTATGCGCATCAGTTTTGCTGTTAAGTAGATCATATTCATTGAATCAATACGCCAAAGGGATACTAAAGAATAAATAAAATCTGTTAGAGTTGAGAGGATACGGTTTGCACCAGTTAAGAAAACATTTACTTAACTGGATAGGTTATAGTATGTTATTATTGCTGTATGATAAAATTGTTTCTCTGCATTTCAGAGTGCCTTGATACTTGTTTTGCAAATGAAGCATTTTCTGCATACTTTAGAGATAAGGACCCAGCTGGCTACAAAAATTCTTCAAGCCATCCTATATCTTCCAGAACTCTCAAGTAGAATTAAATGCCTATTAGTTGACAGAAGAATTGGAAAAAGTTTTAGAGAATGAGGCAGGTCATTATACCAAAAATGATAATTGAAATTTTTGAGCAATTGACAATGATCTAGGTGATATGTTGTGTGTGCATGTTTTGGGTAACAGAAGTCAGATGCGTGGTATCAGTGCTTATGGCAGCCTCTGTCTAGTCTCCTTATAATCATGAGGTATACTTCCTCAACATTCCTTATTCACTCCTACCAATAATAGGGTTTAATTAGTGAAATTATCTGTTCTTTCATCAGGCTCCTATAGCCTGAAGTAGTGTTCTGAGTTCCTTAGCACTACATGTGACTTCAAAGGAATGTCATGTGTTGCACATTGGACCCTTCATTATTTTTCTGTTGTCTCTCTTAAAAATGCAAAGCTCTCAAAAAAATCCAAATACTTCATTTTGCTATCTTTAGCAACAACCATTACAAGTGTCTGTGCTGAAAAAAATTCAGACAACATTCCAGCAGAAAAAACAGTTCTAGCAAGCCAAAGAATTCATAGCTGTGGGACATATTAATTAGTACCACCTCTGTTCATCATATACATTGTAGACCAAGGACAGATTCATGCTTATTCCAGATTCAGTCAGGAGTCCACCAATAATGAATGTCTCTGAAAAAATGGAAAAAAATAAATGATGCTTTGCTTAGAACCATACTTCCTATCCAAAAGTATGCTAACACTTTCTATTTTTCTTGTTTTCTTCCTTGTAATGACAGAAGAATTTGAAACATTTATACCAGTTACAACCACAGTCGTTGTATTTGACATGTAGTGAAACCATTTGATACCTTTCTGCCTATATCAAGAAAGAATGCATAACCAGTATTGCAATAGTCCTGTGACTGTTCTTTATAAAGTGTTACCAGATCTATAGACACTAAACATGAGCAATCCTGTTGGTTTTAACACAAGAAAATTAACTACATTCATGATAATGGGCATCTACCTGGCACTTGTAAATGCATGAGATTTTTTTTTAAGGAAGGTACAAGTCTGGGCCTTCATGGGTTTTCACAACTGTAAGACATTACTGATATGCATGGACATCCTCCCCTGCCCCTCACACTCCTTGATTCCTCATCCTTACCATCTCACAGAAGAGGTGCACTCAAGATTTTCCATACAGCCTTTTTTTCTGCCATTTTGGTGTGTACTCTTCAATACACAAATATGAATTTTGGAATGACAAACCTCATCTGATGTAGTACAGGACAGTTCTGCTCCCTTAAATGGAGTAGACATTTACATCAGTCTTGTACCTTCCAGGTTTCTCATTTCCTGATGATGCACGCAGATATTTTCTTTTCATTACCTATTTTTCAGTCAGAGGTAAGAACATGACACTCTAAATTTAGGATCATCTCCGCCACAGGTACTGTACAGATACATTAATAAAAAAAGCCATTTTTCTTTTTTTATTCGTGCCACCCTGAACAGATAAGCAACACAGTCTTTGGAGGGACAAGAAATTAGGGGATTAGTTCCGTAATCCTTTGTAGAATATTGTTGCTCAGCAGCTTCTTTGTAAATCAGGAAGGTGACACTGCAATCATCATAGCTTATCAAATTTTACTTAATAAGAACTCAAGAGGACACTGGTGAGAAATATAGTATAGAGGGATAACTGGAATGAATTTGATGATACTGCTTTACAAATTGTATCTTGTATTATTCAATTAGTATGATGTGTTGAAATCTCAGAGGAAAAACCAAACAAGGCAAGATTTATAGGAAAAAGAGACTTCTGTCAACTAATACTGCTCAATACAAAAAAACAAACTTTCAGGTCAAAAGAATTATGTCAGATAGCTTCTCCCTTTCCTTCAAACCACATCAGCTGTTCTAGCAATCTTTTCCCAAAAGCCAATGCTTTACTCACACATCACGATAGCCACAGCATTGCTATAGCAACTGGAGGGAGAGCTGCTAAAAATGTATACAATTCAATCATTCAGCAAGACTAATTTGCAAAAAGTAGCTAATAGAAAAAAAAGCAAAGATGCCACTGCCTCACACCCCTCCACATCCTCCCAACAGAGAGAGCTCACACACACACACACACCCAGCACTCTTCAACAAGCAAAATAGAGAAGTTTTAACTGATGTAGTTGTAAAAGACATTCATTTCTTGGAAACTAAATGGTGTCAGTAGATGTTGGAATGATTGTTTTCTACCTCTCAATATTTGTCACTACATCTACTCCATTAAAGTTTAACACAGTATTTAAAACAAACACATTTTTGGCATTGCAATTAAGTTTTAAAAAATGCTTTTCTCGAGCCCAGGAGACCATTAAACTCTAGCCTTCAGAATGTGCCACATGACATAAGTTTATGTATCTCAGAAGTCAGTCCTATTAGTTTCAGCAAAACAGTGGAGGAAAATATGGTTAGAAAGCTTCATTTGGAAGAGGAGTTTACCGGAGGTCAGGTTTTTGCACAATAACACAGGGTTTCAGTCAGTTCAGTTGTAAGTTTTCATGGAGATTTTCTCAAAAAAACCCAAATCTATTTAACTGGAAATAACTTTTAAAACAATTTAATACTATCATTTTTTGCAACATAAGCACTTTCAAAATATTTGTTCTGCTACCAAATGTGCTTCTATGATGAAAAAGCTCAGATTAGGTTTTATTTCTCTAACTTCATAGACATTGATAACCTCCCTCAGAAGTTATATTTTATGTTTCATCTATTAGGCACAGAAGTTAAAGTGTCTCAGTCTTCCTAACTCGGCTCTTCAAAAGCAAATTTGACTGCTCTGTTCATATACTAGAACTTAGGTGTCATGGTTTCAATGCTACATTATCAACAATCTATCAAACACCTACTTTGGTTTCAAAGGCATAATTACCTGGAGTTTAAAAACCTTAACAGTCAAATAAAATTTTTGTGGCTTATTTTCCATGTGAGACCTCAAATACTGAATTATATTGCATCAAGTACACCATTCCATCAACCTTTATTTCTTTTTCTTTCCTCTACAACAAATACAGAAATAGAACTTTTCTTGCCCCTTTATGCCCAGTGTCACTGTCTAAATACTTATCAAGTCTAATAGGTTGGACTGAACTTTTAGCAGAAAATTCCTTTAGTTCTTGTGGTACAAGGGTGCCTTTCTGCAGCTACCAGCTGCAGTTCTGAAAGCATTTGAAAGGTGTCGTTCTTTTCTGAGAGCAGCTTGTGTGATAAACACGCGCATTGATAGCAGAAACCTGCAAGCAAATCTTCCAACTGATGCCATTCGTAACCCATAATTGCTTATTAGCACTTCGGATCATTTCAGATAAGAGTCTCTCAAGCCTTTCCCCCCCAATCACAAGAAGTTTGTAGTGCAGACACTCTTTGGGTTGAGCAGACAGACTGGAGAGCCACAAGTGCCCTCTTCTGGATATCCGATGCTACTCCAATTTATCCGTGGAACAGCGCTGAGGATTGATTCGTGACCAGGTGTCTCAAACACTCTCTGGTGAAGTGTTCTGCATTCTATACCCCTTGTCTGAAAATGAAAATATTTCTTGAATTGTAAACTTTTTAGCGCAAGCTGCACAGACTAAAGAGAATCAGCAAAATAGCTTAATAACAAAGTACCTAGCTGTGTAATTTTGGAAAGATTATTTTCCCATCGTTTATGGGCAATGTCTCTGTGAATATGTTTCTTAACTGAGTACAGAAAATGGATCTTTAATCCTATAATTTTCATGGATTATTTAGATTAAGAATGCTCTTCCTTCTTTTTCCTCCAAGTCTGACTTTTTATTCAATTTTTTTGTCTTATAATATCAATAAAGATAATCTTTATATGAAGGAAAACATTAAAATGTCAAAACCCAAACATTAGTGTATCTTATACCTACCTACCAATCATCAATGAGGTAGATAAAGTTTCTTAATTCCCATCTGTGCTGGGAGCGTTCACAGTTCTGAAATGCACCAAACCACATCTGTAAATCAGTATGTGCCTAAACAGAGATTTAATATATTTCCTATAGGTTTAGGTATCTGCATTTGACAATCCAGGCATATACATTCACATACATTAAAGATTAAAATGAATGTTGTGCATGACAACACAATTTACACATTAAATGATTACACAGCTACTGAAAGGAACACTGTAGACACAGGTTTATTCTATAACCAGCAGCATCTGGAAAGTTATGCACAAAATTGAACCAAATTGAGAAAGTTTTAATTAAAGGATTTATTGTATTTCACTTCAGCTCTCTAAGAAAGTTATAATTTTGACATATAAGAACAACCAGGAGGATCATGTAAGCTGTGTCCAAGTTACCTCTCATACTCCATCTGACTTGTGTCTAAAGGATATGGGGGAAAACAGGTCATGAGACCCAGTAATTCTGTACTATATTTTGTGCAGCATAAGTACATATTACTGAGATCCAGCACATACAGTGCAGCAACCCTTCTGAGATCCATTCATGTTAGAAAGACCTATCATGTTTCCAACATATAGAATAAAGGCGAACTTTAACCGTCTCAGTTTAAGAATGGAATATTCAGAGTCAAAAAGAAGAGTGGAAATCAAATGTTGAATTTTTGAGCACTCCAGACAAGTGGGGTTATTGTCATCAATTGTTTTGCAATTTTTCTTCTCAGCTAATATCATCATGTCATTCTTCAAGGTGAGTCTGGAAATCAATGTACGAACAAAAAAGTTCTTTCCATCATGACCACTGAGCGATGTAAGGAAGCCACCCAGCTCAACAGTGCTTGAGCTCATACTTCACTGCCTTGAGATTTCAAATGTTGAAACTCCATTGCACAGTAAGATAAGCACTTAAAGTCCTAAGTAAAAATATATCTATTTTTTAATACATCCAACTAAATTTTATTTCCTCACTTTCTTCATAGCACCTTCTGTAGCTCTCAGATCCACTGTCAATCCAAGTCACTATGGGTTCATAGGTGGGAAACTAAGTCAGGAGAAAAGGAAAGATTCAGTCACCCAAAAGGTAACGTTCAGTTTGTACTGAAAATTGTTCTAGAAAATCCTGGCCCCCAGTACAAAACATGGCATTAAGCAGTCATGCCATGCAAAAAGCAAACAGAAGTTGCAACAGAAGTCACATGAAAGCCTGGTCATTTGTTGCAGGCTGGACTTGGAATATTAATCAAAATTAATCAGATAACCAGCAAAGGAACTAAATATTAAAGCAAAAATTTCAAAGCAGCATTCAAACTCTACATCCCAGGTACACATTACAATTTTCTTTTTCCCTATGAAAAATTGCTGATAAATGTGAATTTCTAATTCAGTCTTCGGATAAGTATTTCCTGTCTGAGCCTGAAAGTCCACTTAAATGGGTAAAAATAATAGATTATTCTTTTATTTTATTTTCCTCTGCTCATATTGGTTATACCAGTTTATGTTGCTGTCTGTAGGTGACTGGAAAATATGAAGTATAGATGATGCCAGAAAGCAAAGAAGAACTAACCATTGTGGAAATGGTAGCAACTGTGGAAATGCCAACCTCCATCTTGTGCAAACACTAAAGAGAGGAAATGAAGGCATTTGCCATCTTCCTCTTGCCTGGCACAAAGTTCTATTTGCAGATGCAAGGCATCTATTGATCAGGATCTGCACACAGTTATTTTCTTGTTATCCCAACAATAGGTGCGCTTATAATGCAAAAAAAGTCCTCAATTATCTATGTCTTAAAGATTTTTCACAATGTATTCAAGTTTGTGGCCTCTTGGATTAAATAGCTTCCTCATATTTTTTAACCTCTCTAGATCTCTGAACTAACTTTATTGGTCTCTGCTGCTTTTTAGTACATCTTTATCTGAAGAAACTCATTCACATGCTGGCTATATCATTTGCTAATCACTAATGAATATGTTAAATTAGATCAGACATAAAATTGATCTCTGTAACATCTCACTACACACTTCTTGCCCTTCACATTCCAGCTCAATATACTGCTGCTTATCACTATCTTTTATTTACGTTCAGTCTTTTGGAAAGTTTTCAGATTCTGTGTTATTCAAGTCAATTCCCATTAATTTTTCAATGAGATTTTTCAAACGACTATATTATTAATTTTTACTATCAAAATACTTCATTAGATTTTGCATACATTAAGCTTCCTGTATTCTTACTTTCCCTTTGTCTGTTATTAGATGATTTAGAAGTTACATCTGCCTGATATTCTTCATTCTTTCCCTATTCTATCACTCAGTAAGATTTGAGAGCATGAAAAGCAACATGTTTCCATATACTATCAAGACTTATGTTGGCATTTTCAGCGACAAATGGGACGGGAAGCCTGGAAAGGTGTTCCAGGAGCCTTTTATTATTTTATTCCATTATCAGTCTCACATACTGAGTTGAGACAGAGACGGTACAAAGCTCACTCTGGCACAGGCATCCAGAGACTTCCTGGTTACAGACCATTCTTAAAAGCTTCTTAGCCAATTAGCATGCTTCTAAAATTTACACACAACTGTTTTAACCAGTCCTCAACAGCGCACGTACTTCTGTTGTACACAACACTCGCTTGTTACACCTTTCTAGAACAATGCACAATATTCCATTATTAAGCTTAAACTTATAGATCCTGCTAAGCATATTTTTTGCAACTTCAAAACCTATTTCAGCCAAACCTAGAAACTCCAACATTGTTTTAATGTCCTTGCTTGCTATTAATAGTATCTTCTTCTTCCTTCAGGTTTTCGCAGCTAAAGCTGATTCCTAAATTCTTTTTGCTTTATTTCTTAAACCTGCTTTTTTCTCATACCTAAGAGCTTTTCCATCTTTTATGTTTCCCCACAACTTAAAGTTAGGAATCTTGCACAGTGCTGTAATTTTCAGGATCATGCCTTCTATCAGCAATATATTTATCCCATCTCAGTGGCAGCTTCTCAGTTCTCCAAGCCTTTCATAAATCATTACAAGTGGTGTGGTCACCATCCTTTAGACCCTGGGATGCATATGCTCAGAATAGCCAATCTGTGCTTTTCCTTCCAACCTTCCTGTCCCATCCCCACAATAATTTTTATCAGTTCTGATTTGCTTTCTTTCTACAACCTTCCTTAGACAAAAAGGCAATAGCCTTTACTTACACTGGAATGTGTTAAGCCCTTTCATTTCTGCTTTTTTTTTTCCCCCACTGTTTTTGTGCTGCAGTTAATAGGAATTGTAACACATTTCCTTCCTTTCTACAGAAATAACCAAAAAAATACCGGATTTATATATGGGTGCTTAAATATCATTTTAAAATCCACTGATACCCAGAACAAATCATCCGGCACAATTCTGAGACAAGGCTTTTGTCTGGTCCATTTTTTAAAACAAAGGCTACCAATACTTCCAAAAAATTTTCTGATTAACTAGAGATATTTTATAAATCTTTTAAGAAATCTTAATTGAATATCTGAGGAAAGATATATTGCTTTTATTTAACTATATAATAATCATTAAATAGATGACCAATACTTTGATATCAAGATTACATTATTTATTATTTTGGAATTGGTCAGAGAAATTAAATTTTTGGTATGTGGGAAAAGCAATTTTTGTGCAACAAAGAACATGTACTTCCTTAAGTAAAAATTAATTATATCTAGGTCTAATTTTATTTATGAGCTTTCAGGGAATAATATTAAGTTCCTGACACCATAGAACTGATTCATCAGATAATATGCAAGCAAACTTGTAGTAAATATGCCTTTGAAAAGCAGAACTCAGGAAAAAGGTATGTCTTTTATATATATAGGTATCCAGCACACATAATGTCAAAAAGAACAGGTATCAGTGTATCTTTTTATGGATTATAATCATCATCTAGTAATTCCTAAAATGCTACTAACTGTAGGATTTAAAACACATCCATACAAAAATATTCACTGATGATATGTATTGTAACTACACAAGACAAAAAGCACAAATATATTTTGTTTCCTGTATATAGCAAAAAGAAGAAAAAGCCTGAAACTACGAGACTTATTTTCGAAATAGTTTTATTTGGTTAACTTTATGTTCAAATGCAATTAATTCTTAGCTGTCTGGGGAAGGGAATTATGACAGGTATCCAAACACCTGCTTTTTCAGCTCTTTGTTAAAAGCTGTCACATAAGACAGGGGACACCACAAAAGTCTTCATTCTCCTGTATGGAGCCACTCTAGGAGCTCCAGGACATTAGAATGGCAATAGACCTTTATGTATCAAAAGATACATAAATAGACCTTTATGTAACAAAAGATACATAAAGATAAAGCAGGGCGAGATCAAACTAGATGCCTTTGCTTTAGATGGCTACAGACAAGTGAAAGTAATTTAATTCCATGTATTTTACTTCATATAAGCATAACAGAAGAGGAATTTAACACAAGTTTGAAAACAAATGCAGAAATAGTGGGAATGTAATTTTCAACGTGAAGGTCTGTGGAGACTTGCATAAAGTGTAGGGTATTGTTGGATGGAAGTCTGTTTTTAGGGTGCTTAAAAGAAGATTGAGAACTACCCATTGACAACATGCTTCAAAGTACTGAAATAGTACAAACTACCTTGAATAAAAGTCGGGTCTAATTCTAGAAGTTTCCTCCAGTCCTTTGAGGCCAGTTTAGATTTAGAAATTTAGCTTGAATTTAGTGATAATTTTAAACTATTAAAAGAAAATTACCTCTTTGAATGCACATTTTTATTAAAGACCTTTTTCTCTTGAGAGAAGCTTATACATGAGTAATTACCATTAGATTGATGGAATATAAATTTTATCTATTTACATTTCCAAATTCCTTTTTCTTATCTTTTTATTAAATTCTTTTTCTCCATGTTTTGCTTTCCTTATGATCACAATTTAACACTCTGCTGATTTTAATTTTAAGCTGTTTGGAGTATACCCCCAACTTTCATCTGTTATATTTCATCTGTTCTTGTGATCTCTTTGGAGCAATGAACAAGAATTCCCATCTTTACAAGCAGCACCAGGAGTATTCTGGGAGCTACCAAAGTAAGCACTAATAATGACAAGAGCAGTAAGTTAGACCATTTTATGTGCTCTATCAGAATCAGTTCACTTATAAATCAGTTCATAACATTAGCACTTCACAATCATCCACCAATGATCTGCCAAAATATTTAACTTAAAAACTGACAGACATGTCTTGGCTGCACACACATTGAAGTATTAAAAAACTGGAAAGCAAGCTGTATGCTGCCTATGTGCATTTTATTTATACACAGACATAGAGCCTCAATATATGCGTCATCATCAGCCTAGAAGCATTTCTCACACTCAATAAGGTTTTCGGCCAGGAAAATCAGTATCACATAAAAGCAGTCACCTGTATTCACAGATATAAGATTTCAAACAAAAGACTACATCAAAAGACCTAAAACTTGCAGTCAAAAACAAGCTAAGGAATTCTGTGAAACTGAGCATGCTAAAAGACAACAGATAAATTTTCAAGTGCCTAAATGCATAGAAACAATAATCTAAAACCTCTATCAAAAACCCAGAACTGAAAGTGACAACATAACGAACACTTCCTAGAGTCATCACTGATATTTCTCTGATGTCACCAGCTCCACATACAGCTGGACTCAAAGTGAAAAAACTTCAGCACTGGCTATCCCTCAGGAAAGGTATCAAGAACAAGTCACCCCACCCCACAAGAAAAACCCCACTACCTTAACAACATCTTATCCAGAGCAGCCCATGCTACTCCACATATCAATTGAGTTAGACTCCAAAGTACAGGGGCCTCAATGATGTACAAATAACAGCAACTACAAAGATTAAAGGCTTTCAGCAGCTGCCCTACAATGAAAGATTAAGAGGGATGAGACTCCTTAATTTGGAGAGAACAACACGAAAAGAACATCATTATACTTCAAAATTTTCTGAATGCAGTGAATGACTGCAAAACTATTACTCACTAAATGAATAACACTAGAATTAAGAACCACTTAGCAAAGGTAGCCACTTAGTAAAGGTAGCGAGAGACTACATTAAAGCAGGTAAAAAAAATACCATAAAGAGACAATAGTACTCTTTATAACTTGTAAACTTGTATAACTGTTTACTTGTGTAACAGTAAATTAAAAAATACACTACAAAAAAAAAAAAAAACCAAAAAAACCACCAAAATAAAACAAACCAACCCCAAAATAACACATATTAAAACAAAAAAAGACCAACCATCACAGGGCACATGAAGAGAAGTTAAAAGACAAGAAAGATCTTACTTGCCAATGTCCCTGAAAAATCTGTTCTGGGACACACCAAAAAAAAAAAAAAAAAAAAAAAAAAGGAAGAATGCTATTCCCCAAATAGCACTTCTCCTTATTCTCAGCTGGAGAGCACTAAGCTGGATGGTCAATTGCTGTGACTCAGCTGGGTCTTCTTATGTTGTAATTTCCTTTACCTTTTATGCTGAGAAATTCTGTTCTTTTGTTACAAGTATGAAAATGCAATTATTAATAAAGCAAACACATGCTTATCGGGCAGCATGTTAATTAAGATAATACACAGTACTTCAAAATTAAATGTCAGAATTTACTTACTACAAGGCATAAAAACTGACAGAAAACATCCCATCTCCCAAAGCATTTTTCACAAAATAACCTGGAAGGATTGCAGGAATGAGTATACCCTGACATGACTATACACCTAAAAAAAAGTCAGTCACAGCTATTCCTGACTTTTAGGAGCATCATGTTAAGGACTGTGAAGTAACCGAAGCTGGAGAGGTTTCTCTTTCAAAAGAAAGAAAATCAGTGCATATACTTGTGATATTGAACTGCAGTGCTTTCTCAGAAAGAAGCTTTTTCAAAGGAATAACAACTGCCAACCTAGTGAAGAGCAAAATAGAAAAATTATATTCACATAAAAATTCTGGTCTCTTATCTGGGGTAAATAATCACAATCAATCAAATTTTGTCAAAGTCATCAATATATCCCAATTTTTCAGGTCACAAATATGTCCTTTACTGTTTTCTGTTGTGCACTGTATACTGCAGTCTTCAACATGCATCTATGTCTACAGTGATAATATGAAAGTACCACCTACAAAAGGTGTAACTGAAGAGGACAGCTAGCTAAAACCAAAGAGCAGCCCTGCAGTTCTAACCACAGAAAGGCAGATGGTGGCCCAGTACTATGGAAATTCTCCCAACACTCACCTCTTGCCAAGGGTATTCTCTTTTGGTTCTTCTGTTAAAGCCAACCAAACAAGAAAACAACAATGCTCTATTAAAGGGTTAAATATTTGATGGTAAACTTTTGACTTCTTATCTGTGATGGTCAATCTCTTAGAAAGTATTTTTGCTTATAGATATTAGGTTGAATCCTCTTCAGTACCAGTGGCTTTTGACTGCTGGAACTACAGAGTACAAAATCACTGTTCAAACTCTTTTCTCCTATCTGTTTCCATCTGAAGTCATTAGAAGTGGAAAACAGTAAACTCTGTGTCAGCACCCAATCCTGCAGATTGTTGGCTGATACGGTGTTCTCTATTGCAAACAGTTTTATTCACTTTTACTGGGGTCTATACATATTTCAACTCATTAAACTATTTTTAGTTCTAAGTACTAAATATAGTAGAAGTTCAGGTCCAGATGTCTGGTAGAAATATTCAAGTTCAAGTGCACTTTTTAAGCTGGTAAAACTAAACTCTTGCAGTCAGATCCTTGGAAAGTCAGAGTACACAAAGAAGGAGTGCTAAAGTCAAAAAAGCCATGTGATGTTATGTCTTCTAAGAAGAAGCCTAGGAAGCCTAAAAGAACAAAGCCCAAAACTTTGTGGTTTGATATGAAATTAAAGCTAAGAAAGGTCCATTAAATATTCATCCATTCATAAGTGAAGGTAGGACCTTAAATTCATGAATTCTGGTTGTGTGTACATAGGAGATTTTACTTCAATCACTCAGATATCCTGACAAATTCTGTAGGTCGTGAATTCTAATGTGTAGTAATTGCACTGTATCACAGACATACAACCACATGTTAAATACTAATTGAAATTAGGTTGAGTCAGAAAATTTCTAGAAAAACAGGTTCTGTCACCAAGCTTAACATTGAAAATTGCACTATTTCACACCAGTACACCACACTAAGGAAATTTTCTTTAGCTTTATTTTTTATTTTAAAAAGATCCAGATATCAGATAATAGAGAGAAAAACAGGGATGATATTATTTGATTCTGGAATTTCTAAACTTCGAGTGAAAAATTAAAAGAACAAGCCATTTGAGAATACTTTCTTTAATGAGCAGTCCTATGCCACTGGTTAGCAATTGGCAGTTAAAGCATCAGAAATCACTGAGCCAGCATATAATTAGGATGAAAATGCAACTATGCATAATGCCCATAATTAGGCCTATGAAAGCTGAAACAAGCAGAACCATTAAATCAGTCAATGTTAAAATCAGATGGGCACTGCACCTACTCACTAAGTTGTTTGTACATGGTTTCAGAGGTCCATAGGTGAATTGCAGCTCATACACACAGTTTCAGGCATTTTGTAGGGAACCACACTTACTTAGCTCCTACACTGACTTAAGAATATCACCTGCCATGTTCCATGTACTGTAGCAGTGCACTGCAAAGATAGCATAGCACAGTGACCAGGCCAGTAGCCTTTTGAATAAAATAGAAAATAGATAGCCCAAGTTCACTAAAACACAGCCAGATAGTGCATATGGTCTACTATGTATTAATGTTTTGAATGTCCTGAGTGTTTGTTGTAGTGAATTGTCTTTTTATATCCTTAGCGATGGTTCATTTTAGTTCCGTGTTCCAGTTTCTTTTGTGTGCTTCCTTGCTTCAGGAATAGTTTTTAAGTTCAATGATCAACAAAGCTCACCTATGCAATTGCTCTTTCACAACAAACACACAACTCTATCTCCAGCGCAGTTGGGCAATCTCCTTACAGAAGATCCGGGGGTTTTTGTCTGAACCTTTTCTACATGCGACATAAAAGAAGAAATTCTTTAAATGTACCCATTTGTGTCAAAAACCACTTCCAAATCCTGGCAAAGTCTAAAAATAGTTATTTGCAACACACTAAGAGCTTTACTTCTGCTATTTCTGCCATGGGGAAACCTGATTACTCAGCAAACTTGTGAAATTTAAACACAAAGATTTGCAGAAGAGTGTCCTATATATTGAAGCCCTAGGACTCTGAACTCTGACATTAACTGTATTCTTACCTACCTTTTCCTGAAAAAAAATGCGTGAAAAAAAAAAGTTTTAAGTATATGGACTGAGTAAAACACACTAAGAAACAACAAAACAACACCCAAAGCCTATCTAATTGGATATTAAAAAAACTTTTGCACTGCGAGGACAGTCTAGAAGTAGAGCTGGTTTCCCAAGGAGATTGAGCACAACCTGACTCAGAGTAAAGACCTGACTAACCTTGTCTAACCTCCTTTCATAAATTTGGGCTGCACAACTCCTGAGGTCCTTTCCAACCTCTTTTGCCCTATACTCTATGTAAAAAAAGTGTAGCCAAAGGAAAAAAAAAAAGGATGAAAATACTGCTTTTCTTTTGAGGATCTTCTCTACTTGTTGCATTTCCACCAAATCTTCAATATAAAGTTTGTTTATCTTTTTTTCAGCCCTCTTAGGAGTGAAGGGAAACACTGCTTACAGTTCAGCCAAAGGTATCATCAGCACAGATACTAGAGTATGCAACGTATTCTACAGTTCCTGTGTTGTCCTCACAAAATTAGACCAATTTCTTTGGAGGAAATCTGTTTATCTGCTTTATGCCAAAAATCAGGAGGCAGACTGTAATATTGAAGTTAAACTAGCAGGAACATAGAGTTTTTCTGGCATGGTAAAAAGGACAGGAATTATTCCTGTGGCTATCAATCTGGTACTTAATCCTAACTAATCTAAACTGATTGTTCTTTCACAGTTTCTGTAAATCTACCTGTATATGCCCCAAACCAAAATCTTAATACAGCACCCACTGGACACAGAAAGACAGTATTTCATTAATTTCAATGTGTTTAGTGTGTTTTAATATGTTAGCCCTATAGCAATGGTATTCAGTTAGGAAAGATTCGCCCATGAGCCTTACATATTGGCTCATAAAGAGCTACACAGTACTGCAGAGAGCATACTGTACAGTTATTAAATGCTATTATTAAATATGTCATATTATTGGTGAAATGTGTACAAGGCAAGAAAACAGAGAATACTCAATATTTGAACTTTAAATATTATACAGTATTTCAGTAGCTACATTTTCTCTTCATAAATCCAAAAGGTCTCCATAGCTAGAACCTACATATAATCACAACCCAAGTTGAATATATTACAGTAAATGTGACAAGGTAGATGATAACTGTGGTGTTATGGTTTAAGGATTTACAGTCATTATGTGAATACATTATGCACAGTGACAGTTTTTCATAATTTATTCATAATTTTAGGTATACTACGAAAAATATAGAGGCACTTCAAAAATCAGATCAATGATATGTGCATCACTGAGTAGTTGAAACTCATATTTACTGTGCGTTTCCATGTGCTTTTGTGCATTACTTTGCTGAGGGCCAGATTCCAAAATAGTAGCAATCCAGTTTTCTTGCTGCTGAGGTTCACGCTTTTGTCATTTTACTGAAGCACTCATAAAAGTTTGGATTCTCAAAGGTCTTTTGTACCATCTGCTAGTAACAATCCAAAAAGAGACAATTCACTAAAATTATGGATTCAGAAGCTCCCCGTGGAAGTAAAAACTGAAAAAAACCATAGGTTTACAATAATTATTAGAGAAGTCAAGTCATTGATACTTTCCATCTTCCTTGTCATCAAGACTTGGTATCCCACTAGAAGATGCCATGTGAACCTTCTGGTCTACACGACCAAGAAAACAAATGGTGCCCAGCGATAAATGGTGTACATTGTACCACACAGCTGTGGTGTGTCACCTCCAGAGCTGCCATCCTGGGACAGAGCCTCTGTGGACTGTGTGAGTTTAACTAATACAGAATTCACATACATACCTAGGAACAAGAGATACGAATTAAATACAGACTAAACAGAGAAAAAAAATGGACTAGTGCTCTGGCCAATAATGAAAATATGCTCAAGAAGTCAAGTCATCCGTAAAATGCCAGCACAAAAAGGACTAATAAAACCTTTGACTAGACACATAAACACACCTATACACACAAACACACACACACACATATATAAAATATATTTTCATATTAATATATACTCTGAGATAGACCTTGCAGTGTATCTTTTCAGCTCATCAGAGCGATCTCAATAGTCTAGTGCTCCTTTCTCAAAATAGATTCTGAAGGATTAGGAAGTATGTTGAAAGAAAAACACAAATAAAATTTAAATACCTAAGAACCTATTTCAGAGTCAAAGATTTAAAGAGCTCAAGCTGCTTCTTTTAACAAAAAGTATGAGGAATAACTTGATTATTCTATGAAAGTATCTTCACAGAGAGAAAAAGATAGGTAGTACAGAGCTCTTTAATCTATCTGAGAAAATGAAACAAGAAGCAAAGATTAGAAGCTAAAGTGACACATATTAAAATTAGAAATTAGGCACTCACTTCTACCACAACCAATTAACAAGTACATTTGTACATTCTTCTCCTATTGAAGCATTTTGAAGAGCTCTTTTGTAATCTGAAAAGAAACAACTTTATGGGAAGTTTTGATCACACTTCCTGCTGCTTCTCTTCAGATTAAAATGTAACAACTGATTATATAAAACGAATTGCCAGCTAGGATAAAAGGGACAGGGAGGAGGAATGTCCTTTTTTCCTCCCTGTGACAGAAGAACTAGAACTTGGTAAAATAAAACATAAGTTTCACCACACATACTATAGTTCAAAGGAGTCAACCGATTTATCAGTATTGTTCCCATAGAAAGAAGTTCACTGAGAACAAGTTAAACCTTAAATATTGAGCTCCTTAGGACTTGGGGTATTGCAGTCATAGACTTTTTAGTTCTAAGTGAACACCCAGTGTTTTGATACTTTTTTGACTCATTTTCAAAAACAGAAGTACAAGCTCTTAACATCTTTTATAAAAAAATTCTGCCATTTTATGTCAGTCATTTTCAGTTCTGAATCTAACAAAAGACACCATAATGAAATGTCTCACCAGTGACTGAACAAACTGAAAAAAATACAGTTGAGCTTTCAGTAACATTAGGCAGGCAACATTAACAGATTACATTCTACACTGAAAATTGTAACAAGAATAATAATTGAAGTCAATTGCCAAATCAACAGTAATGTAAAACATGCAAGTAGTCTAGCTAAAATGTGTCTTGTCATTTTTCCAAGTACACTTGCAGGCTTAAAATAAGCTGATGAACTAAAAGCACCTCCTTTAAAGAACAGGAGAGTAGACAATTTTGATTAACTGGCCATTTAATAAACGCTAAGCATGAAAAGATGGATACAAAGGAATTCACACTATTCTGCAGCTTCCTAATTTTATTTTATCATTGAAGAATCTAATGCAGAGCAAGCTGGTTGAACCATTTTATTTGTTGCAAATCTTTCTTTGCTAATTTTAATGCAAATATCATCGACTAAATTTTTCTTCCTGGATAAGATAATCTTATTCTACCCCCCAATAGTGGGGAAAACAGCCTTTTTCATTTCTTTCCACAAGAAGCATATTATGTATTTATTTCAACCTATTTAATTTTACCTCTTTTCTTCTTTTTCCTGTAAATTATACATTAAGTTAAATCATATTTGACTACACAACTTTAAAAAAAGTGCTTTTTTTCCTAAATTAGGGAAAATAAATTTCTTCAAGTGCAATGTGTAATCTCTAGAAGTTATTTCTGGAAGTTATTTTAACTCTAAAATTTGCTGTCTTTTCCCATTTATCCCAATAAATGTGAATTTTACATTTTTGCAAAGTTTTGACTCCGTGGTTATTCAGGCATATATTCCACTCACTTTCTTGAGTTATAGAGTCAATGAACTGTTTGACACTAAAGTCAGACTGTTCACTGTTGCTCAAGTGTGCCTGCCCTGCAGCTGCCTGGTCGTGTGGAGATTCTGCTGCTCCATATAGACCAATAAGCCAAGAGTGAATGCCAGTCAAGATCTGCCTTAGCAAAAAGATGTATATATTCTTCCACAGAGAAAAAGAACTTCAAAAGTGGAGCTCTTCCAATGTGTCTTTCTCAATGACAAGTCTAGGGTCTAAATATGGGGAAAATAGCAAAACAAAAAATAGCAAGAGAAGCAAGGTGCACTATTTGTGAAATAATCTTTGTCACTGTCTTTTGTCTAGTGTTACTGAATTACATGAAAATACTCAAGAAAAAACATAAAAACACGGTAAACTGTGAGAATAATTTCAAAAACTTTGACATAGGTTCATTGTGAGAAATGGGTGTGTTGCATGCAAGGAATTATACTTGGGTTTTAAAAATCCTTGGTGGAAGAATGCAGTGGACTCTAGAGTTTGCTTTCTTTTGATTCATCTTGTTCCAAAATCTCAGCAGAAACAGCAACATTATCAAACATTCTGATTTTTAAATTGTTTCAATAAAGATTTTACAAATATTATATTTAGCAAAATTGTATCTTGCAAGTTATTTTTGAATCCACAACTGAATAATATAGATTGAACAGAGTGAAACAAAAGCTCATTATTTCTTTAAGAGAGTTGTTCTATTGATTAGTATTCCAGAGTCACTACTGATGCCTCAATCAAACTCAACAAGTTCATGGGTGTTTGGGGTGTGGTGGGTCACCTGCATGCCAGGTGCCCATCAAAGCTGTTCTATCACTCCCCTCCTCAGCTGGGCAGTGGAGAGAAAATATAATGAAAGGCTCATGGGTCAAGATAAGGGCAGGGAGAGTTCACTCAGCAGCTACCATCATGGGCAAAACAAACTTGACTTAGGGAAATTAGTTTAATTTATCACCAACCAAAACAAGAGTAGGGTAATGAGAAATAAAAACTAAATTTTAAAACACCTTCCCCCACCCCTTCCTTCTTCCTGGGCTTAACTTCACTCCCAAATTTTCAATCTTTTTCTCCCCAGCAGGGCAGAGGGGTGGGAAATGGGAGCTAGAGTTAGTTCATCACACACCCCTGTTGCTCCTTCCCCCTCACAGGGAGGGCTCCTCACACCCCCCCTTCTCCAAACGTCTCTCCCATAGGATACAGACCTCCACAAACTTCTCCACAGGCTTCAATCCTTCAGGCACTGACTACTCTAATGTGGGTCCTCCGTGAGGTCACAAGTCCTGACAGGAAACGTGCTCCGGCACAGATATTCCAAGAGCTCATAGCCTCCTTCAGGCAATCACATGCTCCATCATGGGGTCCTCCATGGGCTGGACATGGGTCTCTGCTCCACTGTGCCCCTCCATGGGCTGCAGAAGCACAGCTGCCTCACCATGGGCTGCAGGGGAACCTCAGTTCCTGGAGCACCTTCTCTCTCTCTCTTTCTGTACTGACCTTGCTGTCTGCAGAGCTGTTGCTGTCACATATCCTCACTCCTCTCTCTGCCTGCTGTTACACAGCTTTTCTCCCTCTTCTTAAATGCGTTATCCCAGAGGTGCTGCTGCTGTGACTGCTGGGCTTGGCCTTGGCCAGCAGTGGGTCCATCTTGGAGCCAGCTGCAATTGGCTCCACCAGACACAGAGGAAGTTTCTACCAGCTTCTCGCAGAAGCCACACCTCTATATCCCCTGCTACTAAAACCTTGCCACACAAAGCCAATACATGGGGCCAGAAGCCAGGGTGATGCTTTTGACTCAGACAAGCTTGGAGATAAAATTATAAAGAGATCATAAACTGAGAGCAGCAGGACCTTTTCCAGTAGAGAAAAATATTTTTCATGGGCTGGCAATTGGGTATTTTTTTAACTTGGGTACATGCCCCAAAAATCTAGTTCAATATCTGTGACTGTGGAAAGAAATATGTCAGTCTGTTTAAAAGAAAATTTTAAAAGCCCAGCAACATAAAAAAAAATAGATTTCGAGCAGACGATCAAGTTTTCAACCAGCTGGCAAATTACACTTAGGTAGCAAAAGGGGAAAGGGTGCTTGTGATAACGGGCCTGCTGATTAGTTCCCTTTTCCAGAAAGAACTTAGTAAGTACAGGTTGATGCTCTATCAGAAACATTCTCCAATCTCTCATTCTTTCTGTACGTCTGAAACAGAAGTCCAATATTTATCATCAGTTAAAGCAGTCTCCAAAGTCAAAGAAAGGCATGTCCATGATGACATCATCTTCTTCTGTACTAGGAAAGAATATATTCAGAACACCACTGACCCAATGTGCTGGTGATTACTGCTGTGGAATGAATAACCTCATGGATAGGGTAAGATATACAAAGTTGTCATAAAGGAATGTGCTCCAGGCTCATGACTCACAGCAATGGTTCTTACAGCACCAGGCCTTCTGTCTTCCTCACTTATAATTATCCACTTTTCATCCATCTGGAAAACAGAGGCCATGAATGAGAAATTCAGTCTTCTGGAATATTTTTATTCATGACGTCCATAAAAACGGAACTGTGTTATAGAAAGTGTCCTCTCCCTTTCTTTCCTTGATATCTTACTCCCACTGTCTTGGGAAGCAAAATGTTTCTGGCTTCCAGCTAAAGTCATTAAGCATGTGTGATATAATACAGAAGTCCTACTCTGCATCAGCAGTGCTGTGACCCATTTTTTTCATTACTCCTCTCCCCCTTTTCTTCCAGAAATGTGTTTCTAAAACTCATGTTCTACATGGGCTCACTGGACAAGTATATTTCCTCTGCCTAGAGATTTATCACAGCCGAGTAGGAGTTGTACCAGAGACAAAATAAGTGAAGAGCAAGCATGGAAGATGCTGAGATGCATGAGAGACAGTTTTTGGACTTAGTTCTAGGACCTCCTTTCCTGTCTGAGAACATGGGGACACAGATGATGTACAAAATAGGGAAAATGTGAAGTGGGTGTGGCTTTGAATGACAGACCCAGAACTGGGCTGCAATTCCAGTTCCAAAGATGCTGGGGTACAGTTAAGGAAAGAACTAAAATGACCTTGGGAGAACAGAGTAAGGTAAAGAACCAGAGAGGGTTATTTAGATGCCAGTACTGAATCAGAGAGGTTGACAAATGGAAATTCCCTTCATTTGTTTCATTTCTCTAGAATTTTCCCAATAGAAAATTATAGGTAATCTAAAATCTAAGCACTATTTGAGTCAATTGTAGTAAAGTACATGAAAATTTAATTTCCCAAGGTAATCTTGCAAAGGAAACAGTTATTTTTCTAAAGTGGCAAGAAGACCTAAGGAAGATAAAAACATGGCCAGTGAAGAATAAAATGTAGAAATAATGCAGTCTGAAAAAGACTGTAAGATTAGAAATGTTTTCCTATGTTCAGCACTGCAGTTTTACGCCTCTTTTTTTGAAGGCCATTCAGCTCCATTTTATGCTTTCAATACATTTTGACTAGAGACATAAATCAGCTGACAGAAACAAACTCAAGTGAGCTGAGACTTGGATTTTATAGCAATATTGATAAAAGCTAGTGGGCATTCCTGCCAGAACATTGGCATTTGGCCTGAGAGAGTATTTTGAAAGATTTTTCAGATTCTTGATGCATCTAAAGACATATTGTTGAGCTGCAAGTAATAAATGCAGAAAGGGTGGGGGGAAGGGTTCTCTCCATGGAAACAACAAAATAACAATTTTTCTAACAAAATTCAAGGATGTAACTTACTGAAGACTGGGTAAGTTTCAGAGCCTGGATAAGTTTTAAGCAAAGATGCAGGGAAAGATCAAGTAAGTCCTTTATAGATTTCTTTGGTTAGTTCCTATCATGCAGAAGGGGATGTGTAGGAAAAACTTGCAGCAACTTTTTATGTCAGTTTAACTGGCAAAGCACAGGCTGAATTAAAGTGTATGAAAGGTGAAGCTATTCAAGGAGGGTCATAATTAAAAAAAAGAAAAATTAAAACTTCCTAAACTAAAAAACATGTAAATAATTAAAAGTAGCAGGTTTTCTTTGCTCCCTTTTTTTTTTTTTTAAATATTACTCTTTCTTTTATGTAATTCCATGCTGGAATACCCACATTTACTAACCACACAAAATTGAACTGGAAGTATCTCATAAGATCTTGTCTGTTTCTTCCTCCTAAGTCAGAATCAACAGCGCCAAAATCACCCACACCTACAGGCTTTTGTGTAGACCATTCAATAAAAACATCTATTGTTGAATACTCTACAACAGCTCTCTTCACTCTGCCCCAGATCTTTGAAAATATGTCTTAATGTCTGTATGCCCCTTGTTCCAACATTAGCTCATTCCTTCATGTCGCTGGATGAAGGAAGCCAATTATTTCCCTCCTCCTCAGGTCATGTTTTCTGGATCTCTGATCATTCTCCATACTTTTCTCTGCAATCTCTTCAGCTGGCCAATGTTTTATTTCAAGTGCAATAACCAAACCAGGATATCAGCTGCTGGGTTTGGTTGGGGTTTTTTCCCCTTACAACAATACGAATTTGACAACTGGTATTGCCATCTCAATTTTTTTTTCTGCAACTTTTGGCTAGCTAGGCAGTTTCTATCTTTCATTGCTCAGCTGAGTATTCTTACTGAAGTGCAATAATTTCCATTTGTCCTGCTTGAACTGCATCCTGCTTTTTAGACCAAATCACCAATTAACAAGATTGTTTTAGATCTTAAACCTCTCCTCCAAAGTAGTTGCAGATATGCCTCCCTCCATTTTCACTTGATATAAAAGAATACATCATCTTAAACCATTTTGAGATGATTCTTCCTGGCTTCCCTTGGTTTAATAAGAATTATGCAAGAATTTTTCACTTCACCACACCAAGGTATTAGTTTCCACCACAGTTTTGCATTTTAGGGAGCTTAATGCAGGTGACATTGCAATTGCTTGTGTATTTTGGCTGCTGGGGTAAGGAACAACATCAAACCTTCGATCAATAACTATTAGCTATTCCATTAGAAAAATAAAAAATAGACATAAATTCAGATTTGAAAGTAATAACACTTGCTTAAAATTTACAGCCAAAATAAAACTTGATTTTCCCTAGCAACATTTAGAAAATACATCTGGATTTTCAAGAAGTGAAGTCACGGTGTAGAAAGAAAAACTGTAAAAGACAAAATTTATTGAATAATAGATCAGGTATATATTGAAAGAGAAAGAGAACAAGAGCACAACAAAGCCTTGTTCTAATTGACTAATATAAACATTTACATTTTTCATAAGGATCAATGGATTAAGCTGCTTTATCATGAAGGGAAAAATTGCTGTTTATGACCTAGCGTTAAACAATAAATGGCTTAATCTGGTTTTCTCTGAAGGTAAAGCTGTACGTAGTAATGGATTTAAGGGATATGTACATAAGTTTCTTACTTAAATTTATTAGCACACAAACTAAAAAGTTTTGGTACACATGTATCTGTGTAACCTTTTACAACGAGCATTTCTATTCCAGTATTGCATGGGCTTACTTCCTTCAAGGAAAGGAAAAGTACCCTGTGCCAACCAAAAGTATGGTGAGATAATCTTCCTAAAATTGTGCTTGAATAAAGTAACTGGATTCCTAATGGCAGAGTGATGATATGTGAACACCAATCAATATGTGAATTAACAAACTCATGCTGAGAAAAACCAAAGTGCTTATAGGCCATAACCATACACTGGGCTTCAGGCTATCTTCTCTCTGTATCATATTACTTCTTGGTGAGACAGCACTCAGCAAATAAAAAGGAAATGCAATTTCTGTGTTGTGTTCCATAGAAAATTTAGAAATGCTGTGTAATACTCTAGATATATTCTGTGGTGTAAAAGAGAATTATTGAAATATAACAGCTCAGAATTTTAAGATAAATAAGTAAGTTTTGTCATCAGAGTGGAACACTGAGTTGACCTTTGAGCTTTGTCTACATAATCCTTACATTTAATGCTGCATTTGTCAAATAAAACACCATGCCATGAGTTAAACAGTCTGGAAGAATTAGTCTGGAGCATGAATTTGTTTCAGATAGACAAAATCAAAATTAGAACTCAGCTACATACACATTGTTATTAATCTGGTTATTATTAAATAATTATATTTATTTTTGTAGCATAGACCAATGAAGTAGTAGTATAACGTAAAGAACATTACCCGTGGTACAACAAAAACATTCAGTAAAATGAACTGAGCAGAAATTTTTGCAATACAAATAATGTGATTTTCCAAAAGAAAAAGGTCTGAGAACATATACATGCTTGATGTTTTATTTTAATTCCAGTAAAGGAGGTTCAGCATCTGGAAATCTAAAGAAGAAAAGGTGACCACTAGGTTGTCACTGTAGCATTGCTCAGTTGTAGGGTTCAGGCTTCAGTTTTCCAAACTATTTGCCCTGAATGTCCAGTATTACTCTTTACAAGTTTACTAAGAAACTAAAAATGGATTGCATGTTTTACTATGTAAACAGATTTTTGACTTCTTGATTTCAAGGTTTTGGAGAGCAAAGGTAGGAAAGGTTTAAAAGATATGTAGTCAAAAAGCCACAAAAATTCAAAACCCATGATCTGGTTGAAGGCTGAAAAAGGTAAAGTGGGTCTAAAAAAATTTAGAAGAAATAAAGCTTTGTTCTTTATAGTTTAGTGTTATTGAATTAAAGATAGCATCTGAAAGTTCAGAAGAGCAAAAGCAGTAGCATTGGTAGGCAAAGATGCCTAAGGAAAGAACTGACCAGCATCATGCATCAAACCCCACAATACAATGAAAAGGAGGACAAATTGTATAAAGTATATAGTGGATTTTAAACACTATATATTCTATACAGTATAGTATTCAGAAGTGTATTCTGTCATTAGGAGATTGTGTCAATTTATGACTTTGGGACTGAATTGGGGACCTGCAGACTTCATCTGGGTCTACTGCTTCACAGCCAAATCTCTGCAGCCAGAATCTGTAACAGCTTGACTCCATTTGTCACTGACATGGACAGAAACTTGCAATATATGTGAGCTAAAAGCCTATACTTGTAAGCTTGGTGCAACAAGAAAATAACTCGAGAGAAACTGCTTCTGATTTTTAAGCTTTATGTCTTCCAATTTCCTTCAAATGATTGAAAATTAGCTTTAGTCTCACAGTTAAGGACTGTAAGATTTTTTACATTATTTTCCAATCTCCTATTTTTTATTACTTCTCAGTCTCCTATTTATTTATATTTATGAAGTATTATCCATATACCACAAAACATAAAGGTCACAAAAGTAATCCTGAATGTTCCTTCAGACAAGAAAACCTTTATTTAGCTAAAGTCTAACAATAATAGTGTAGAAAGTTATGGAAAGTCCTTATTTTTCAAACAAAAAATATTGTCCCTTTTGCCGGAAAAATAGAAAAGAACCTCTTCACTTGTGTCCCTGAGAATGCTGCTTTTCTTCAGTTTAGTTCAATGGTCCAGATAATAAATGAATAATAAAATCACTACTGTGCATGATATTTTTAATTAGGGAATATATTACAACTCCTACATTATAGTCTCAGGCAGCAAATATAAGGCTCTGGATTTCTGCCTAGAATACTATTACCATTTGAAAATACTTTCTATTAGCTTCTAGAAGGACAGGAGGGTTGATTTTCCAAACAAAAGATGCTAGGCCTTTTCAACTAAGGAATATATCCTACAAATCTATTTTTTAAATCTTAGTGCAACTAAATTTTTCTGAAACAGTCAGGAAGAAGTTGATCCTCACAACAAATGCAATCAAATTCAAGCCATGACTGCCATTTGGATACTATACATATGCACCTCTCAAAGGTGCTATAGCACATACATGCAACTCATTTTGGCACGGTTACACTACCTTCAGAAATGCAGTACATCTTTTCCACAAACCCTGGGTCAAAATAAAAAGTGATAAAATTAATCTCTGCATGTACATGCTAAAAACTCTGCAGCTCATTTGAAAATGCGCTCATGGCACTTGCAAACATTGCTTCATTTTGTTAAAGATTTAGTCAGAGACTTTGAGATTACTCCATTTTTCCAGATATTTAATGTCTTACGGAACAATTGGATTATTCTCAATGTCACAGGTTTATTTCACTCATTTACCTTATTTACTCACATTAAGCTGGTAACATAAATTAGACTAAAGCATAATTTATGATTGCCTTAGGCATATCATCTTGAAAGGCACTCAGTCTCAACCCGTAAACATCAAGGGACTGCCAATTCATCTCTTTCCTGGTAAGTTTACTCCAGCAGCTAATCATGCTCCCTTTTATAACTTTGTTTGCCTGATGGGGATATGTACATGTCCTGTGCACCTATTATTATGCCCTTCTCCACTACAATGAAGTCCTTTAATATGCTGAAGTTGCCCTGCATTCTATCAGGTCTCTTTTTTGTTTGTTTGTTTGTTAAATTAAACAGGCCAAGCTTATTGAGATTTTCACTGGGGGGTATTTTTGATGATGTTCCTGTTTCAAGACACGCAGGCACTAGAAGCAATGTTGTTTGTTTATTTATGACCGCAAAAACAGCTGCAGCATATCAGACATATAATGGGTCATTGTAGGAGAATACTTGGAGACACCCTATAAAGACAGGATAAGTATTCAGGGATATTTCCATCAATTTCCATTCCTGGAGAATATATGTCCTCTCTTTTGTTCAGTTACTGTTTATGAGAGGATCTTTATGCTTAAAGGTTTTAAGAACCTTTGCTAAAGGACTTCATTAAAAATATTTTGAATGGGCACAAGAGATCTTTGAGAGCTGCCTCCGGTTGCCTTACCCCGTTACTGTGCCTCTCCAGACAGACAGACCTTAAAGAGCAATCCTCCCTGTGTTGTGGCTCTCCTCTGAACCCCTCTGTCTTCCTGCAGAGGTGGGCCTTGAACAGCACAGGGTGCCACTTCTCTCCTACACCAACACAGGATCATCTAACCTATGCACTGGAGCTACTTGCACTGGGGAAGCATTTCAAGAAAGATAATTTATCTTGAAATATATAGAAGGTGAAAACACTGGGAAAAATTACAGTGAAATAAAAGATGAATTTGCACATGGTTAGAAATACTCATGCAGGTTACTAATGATACTGCTGTCACCCAACAGTATAGCTATTCCAGAGCTGTTCAAAAACTTTCATAGAATATTCCAGCACAATTATTTGAACAAGGGTGCATTACAATGCATAAATAATCATTTTACACATCAATAAAGACTTAGAGCTAGCTAGATTATTTGGTTCCAACGTGGCTAAAATATAATTATTTCACTCATAGAAAGATTCCTATTGTGTTTCCCATAACTGTGTGATTGATATATTCTCAATGCCCTATTGTGGCATCTGCATGCAGAGCACTTCTAAACAGTAATTATTGGTATAATTCTCACACACAGCCAGTATGTTATCACAAGCATGGGTGGATTCACTTGCTGAAGCAGAGCATTTGTTTTCCATGCTGGAAACTGAGGGGGAAAAAGGAAACATAAAATCTCTTTTCAGTATATTACAGACTGCAAGTGGCTCAGTGCAAAAAAGGAAAGAATATTTTTTATTACATGGCTGCAAAAGCTGTAACATTGCCCCTTATTTTGATGACTAGTCTACATGTTCTTCCATCACTATAACTACTTATGAGCTGTAAAATATATGCCTGGGCTTGATTTTCTGAGCTGAAGCTGAGCTGAAGCTTAGTCTTTTGAGAAGGAAAATGTTCATGGGGCTCAAGCCAAATGTAACACAGCAACAGGGACTGCCTTTCTTTACAGATATCATAAGGGAAACTAATATGGCCTGAGACCTCACTGTCTTTTCAGCATGGCTACTTTTACAATGGAGAAAGGAACTGCCCTCCCAGCAGACCCAGCTGAAGAAACTCTGGCACTGCAGCACTGGGAGAGATGGCTGCAGCAGAGCCGGGACTGTGCTCCAACACCACGCTGGAGCATGGGTTGGTCTGTCCCTGCTGCAGAACAGGAGGTGGGTAGGTAGCACAGCCCCTGCCTGTTCAGGAAGATAATGGCAGAGAAAAGATTAAATCAAAATATGCTCACTGTGATTATTGGCTATGGCAGCTACTAAAAACTGAGGTGGTCCTTGCCCATTATTTTTGAGACCTTTGAATTTAGATGCCTACTATCTTTGTTGTTTTCCTCTTGGCTACAAAATGCCCACTGTCACATACACACACAGTGCTGCAGGAATTAGACCCACACACTGGCCTGGTTCTGTGTGTTGATTGAACTTCTGCTGCCATCAATGAAGGAGTACATAAGAAAGCCTCTAGACAGCAACAAGGTCCATGAGCATAAATCTGGTACTGATCTCACTGATCATGACATAGGAAAAATTTTCCCACCTGTTTCTCTGACTATTTCTTCTATTAAAAACATATCACAATACAGGCCACATCTTTTTAAGTCTTGAAAATCTCAGCAAATATTCCCTCTTTTTACTGAAGTTAATGAGAGTGTTCTGATGAACACTTATGAATCAGATGCCAACCAAGAATAGCACATCTCTTATAGCACTGTTGTCAAAAAGAAGTTTAAAAACTTGAAATGAGAAGTGAAAAATACAGTCCTATAAAAGCTGTACACACATATGGCCCTATACGTACATATTGACACTTTTTAATACTTTTACTACTTAGAAGAGGACTGAATGATTATACTTAGAGGAAAGCAGAGTTCAGAGAGAAAGATGGCTTTGGTTCAGCTAATATAGTACCTTAAATCAGCAGATTGCCCAGCAAAAGTCTTTTATATAGAGAAGTTTTTCAGAAAACTGCTGAAGGGCCACAAAGCTAAATCAGAAGAGGCAAGGTACAAAAAAGCAATGGAAAAATAAAAAAACCAGAATCAAAAACCTGTAGTATACTAATTATGTTTTGTCCTCTTTATCCATATCAACTGCAAGCTATTGAAGATAAGTATTTTCCTGGTTATGTATTTGGAAAACAGAACATGCTATTCTCTTTAACTGCACAGATAAAGCAAATGTCTCAAGCAGATCTTGCCTTTCTAGAGAAGAGAGGATACAAAAGTCTTTCCCAGAAGCAAATTTTAAATCTCTTAAAAATGTGATGCAATATATGAGGAAAAAGTCTTTTACAAAGAGGATGGTGAAACAAGGGAACAGGTTGCCCAGAGAGGTGGTAGTTGCCCCATCCCTGGAAATAGTCAAGGTCAGGTTCAATGGGGCCCGGAGCAGCCTAGTCCAGTTGAAGATGTTCTTGTTCTTTGCAGAGGGGTTGGACTGGATGACTTTTAAAGAGCCCTTCCAATCCAAACTACTCTATGATGCTGTGATATGGTATTTTGTCACCAGCTATTCTTTTTCACTGATACTTTGCTGCAGTATTAATTATTTGGCCTAGCTAGTGACAACATTTCAAAACAACTGCTCTGAAAAGTTTTGAGACCAATGCCCTTGATAAAACTGTAACTTTCCTGTATTCATTATGTTCTTAAATACATCTAAAATCAAGTTTTGCTGTATTTCTTTCCAGGAGTCAACAGGTAACTATACTATCATCCATAAATCATATACTTCCATGTGACTTAAAAGGACAAGAGTTATTTTCTTTCTGAGGTTGACAGTCAAAATAGATGTCTAGGATATAATACTTTTCATAATTTACCCTGTGATCATGAGCGGATATACCTTCTCTACCAGCCTATGTGGATATTTACATAACAAATCTAATCAGAGCATATTCAAAGCACAAGGTGTAACAGATTGTCAGGTGAAAATGGGTTCCTCCCTGCACCATGAAACACAAAAATACACTTGGAGCTCATAAAAGACATTTTAATTAAAAAATAAAAAGTTAAATTCCATAGATTTTTTTTATCCTTCATACAGCCTTGCCAAAATTGTTGGCATTTGGTCAGAATCAGAAACAACCATTTAGTCATGATCCAGGATACTGTTCTCAAAAGCACTGAGATAGCTTTACTGACATCTCAGTATTTTGCTTTCCACTGTGCCCTTAGCCACTTAAAATGCTACAGGCTATCTGTTCTGATACTGAAAAATGTAAAAACAGGAAATGGGCCCACCTTCTAACCTCTTGGGCCATAGTCAATGGACATTGGCTGAGCTAACACTTACATTTCCAGATCATCGACATACCCCTACCTCCAGATAAACAGTCTTGTGAGAAAGATGTTTTAATACTAGGACAGAAAGCACAGAATTTTGAGTAGAAGGCTATTTCTCTGTGTCCTGTACTTCCCATAGAAACTCTCTTTCTCCACCCAGTAACCAGCAGCAAGCAGACCCATACCCTGCAAAGTAATGCACCTGTGCCTATGTTCCTGAATAAGCAAACAAAAGAATTCAAGATCTCACAGGTTAGAAAGAAAAAACTAGCCTCTAATGAATGCAAACTGCATCCCTCAATGTATATTTTTAGGTGTATACTGATTGACTTGTCTCAGTGTTTAAAATTAAGTTGCCTTTAGGCAGCCAGGTCTCTTTCAAGAGCAACTGATGATGATATTATTACATTTTGGTATTGAAATTTTGTTTAGTAGCACCTGATTTATCCCAGTAAACAGCACTACCATCTCATTCTTAGCCCTGGATTGTTAAAGCTTACAGCTTTGAGGTTTTAATTTGTATTGTTTTTTCAGAAGGTGCCAATAGAAGCAAACTACCCATCAAACTGATACTGATACAGACAGTTACGTGAGGGATGCATTACAATTTTATCTCTCCTTTCAAAGGTATGTTTTTTAAAGGTAGATTTTTTTTAATTAGTTATTTTAATTGGCTCTAGATTAAAATAGACTAAACTGAGCAGACAAATAATTATTCCTCCTCCTGTCTTCTCTTCCCTTGAAAGGTACACAGAAGGTATTTTTTCAATAAAAAGCTGGGATTGTATCCGTCATTAAGATTTAATTGTGATACAACTTGTACTGATATAAGGATTAGTTTTATTTGGACGTAATAATTACAAAGACATCCATACTAATCTTAGTTCAGCATTGAATATAGGCATGTCTTGGCTACCCCTTAGATAAACAGCTGAATCCTGTGTATTCTGGCTGAGGCAGTTCAGAAGGTCAATAAGCAGGATTTCTTTGCCATTTAGCAATATAGCATTTCCTTCTCTTTGTTCAATTCACATTCTTGTAACTATTTATGAGCAGGTGTTTAGAACACAAACCTTATAGACACTAAAATTAGGAGATGTTTGGTTCTTGAAATGTGTGGTCTTGTTTACTTGCAGTTGACAAGGCATTTTACAGGAACACATCTGACTTTTTACAAGTTTCCAACAGCAGTAAACTTTATTCCTGCTGACAGCATAAGCAATTGCTGTGTTCAGAATAAAATTGATTGGTTTAAAAGTTTAACTCTGTTTTCCTGTTTCTCGTTTTGTGCTTTAAGGTTACATTTAAATCTGTTTCAGATAATTCATTTCATAAAAAACAATTTTTTTTTGTTAGTGGGGTAAAAATACATATGAGTAAACACTAAATCATTGCAAGATAAGATAAAGTAGGGTTTATTTAAACTGGAAATAAGTATTTAACTTCCTCGTGTAGAAAACAGTATTTTCATAGTAAAAATTTCACATTTTTTTTTTCCATTTACAAGATTAGAAGAAAAAAATTAAGGTAAATAATAAAAAAAAGCAAGAAATAGAACTGCCATCATAACTGTCTACAGCAAGCAGGCAATTTATGTATTGTGATCCAAACATCTGACCTTACACCATGATTCTTGGGCCAAATTCTGGAATAATATCAATAGTGGCAACTCAGCATACACATATCCGGAAAATATCATATGCAGAATGGGCACTTAGCACTGTTACAAACATTCTGTTTTGTGAGGGATGATCCAGCTTAAGATGCTACAGCTGCCAGCTGCCACTGCCAGCCCCTCCAACAGAGCTTACAACCTCTGCACCACTGCTGAGTCAGCTGCATTGTACTTTGGATCTCGTTTGAAAGTGCTTGGGTCCCCTAAAATTAAAATTTGCCGCTGCTAGAAGAATTGTCCAGTCAATCTGTGCAACTGGCTAGCAGGTCAAATGAGGGTGAGAGAAGAGCACAGTACTGTGTTGAACTGGCTTGGGTAAGACAGTGGAAGGCACCCTCATTTGGCTCACACTCTGCTATTGGCTTCTTCCAGTAGATTTGCATCTTGTTATCTCTCCTTTTCCCTTCTTCATGCTACTGGCTTTATTTGGGAGGAGTCACAAGAGGCGTGAAGTGCCTATCAATGCTAAAGGATATTTTGGCATTTTATCAATTATTAAAGAAATCTGTAATTTAAAATGTAAAAGAGTCCATACACAAAGATGCCTTGTCAACTGCAAGTAAACTATAAAACACATTGCATACCAGTTCAGTGGTAATATTCCATTGGGACAGTAATTTCATCTGCTTTCATAGGTTCTGAGATTTTCTGGCCCAGTCACCTCCTTGCAGGCCCATGTCCCCTAGACATGGGCTTCCTACAAATTTTCTGAGTAAGTCATTAAGTTTTCTATCACCTCAACAAATAAATTTCACTCTTTTTTTTTCCATATGCTTTAAATGTTGCATATGCCACAGATACATTACTTACTAAATAGTAATACTAGCACAAAACACAGGGTTATGCTATGTCTTAAAAATTGCAAAGTATAGTAAAAACCTGTGAATAATTAAGATACATCCACGAGGCACCAGCAACAGTGCAGAGAGCCATACAGACCTTTTGATTCAGTTTGTCACCACCTCAGCACACCATCACTGTGCTGTCATTTGTTATTGCACCCCTCAGGCTTCCCTTTCAGCTCCAAATCTTCACATTCCACTTGGCTATTATAAAACTGCTTTGGCAAGCTCTGCATTAATATTACAAAATAAAGTATTGTCATCTGATGCAGCAGCATATGCCCAAAACCAAAATAACTTTTACTCAATATAATCTATAATTCTTGACATATCAGGTGCTAGGCTTCAGCACAGCTCTCCTAGTGCTCCCTTTTTGCCCTGCTCATCATGCTGCAATTTTCTGCCTACTAGGTATATTCATTCATTGATCAAGGCTTGCAAAGTCCGAGTTCAGTAGGATAGACAGCACCTCAGCAAAGGATGACTTCTGTTTTATGCCTGTCAGCAGTATGATGGAAATTTTATCATGAGACACAGAGACACTACTCACAATCTCATAATTTTACTAAGCAATAGTGCAGGTGGTCTCACTAGACTGAGTAGACATCTTTGCATGAACAGTGAATGTTATTTACCTCATCTAAAGTAGCACTGAACAAAACAGGGAGCTTAACTAGAGAGAGGTCTCTTCTGAACAAAGATCATTTTCAAATCACATACTCGCACCTAGTGAGTTAGGGTAGAAACAAAGAAAGGTATGAAATCAATTCTAAAAATGGTAGCTCACTCCCTTGAAAACAAGATATACTTACAGAAATGACAATGTCAATGCCAGTCTTGGGGAAACAGCACACACTAAGTAACCTGTTAGTCCTCTGAAGAATTATATTCTTCTGCCAGCTTTTTCAGGAAAATCTAATAAAACATTGATGAAATGGAAGAATAAGTTTCTCTGCATGAAGATTAAGTGGGAACATGAGTCTATACAATGGGCAGTTTTTGCATTCATCTCATGTCTGCTCAACTGCAGGAATCATTGGGAAATGTCACACACAGTATTTCTAAGCTGATGTGTATCTGAAATAGTAGATGTCAACTCAAGTCCTACAGGAAGTGACAGTCAATACCAGCTTGTTGCTAGCTATTTCTGCAACAACCTATAAAGCTTGACACAGCTAGGCAGTTTTGTGCTAGGACTAAGTCCTATTGTTTCAGAAGAAATAAAAGGGAAGACAATTACTACCAATATTTACGTATCAAGCACTGTACCTAAATGCATAATTACACACAAGCCTGTGTGCTGGTACCTGTCAGAACTTTCAGAAGGAACTGAGGTTCTGACAAAAAGTATTAGAGGCTAGGACTAAGGGTAGATGCCTTATGAACCCCATAAACTGGAGTAATTCAGCTGAGTGATTTCTATGGAGTATTTACCATCTGTTGGTGATGACTCAAGCCAAAAAAAATTACAGATGGATCTTGATCACAATTTTTGTCTTCTTCTTTTTGCCTGAACTGTTCTAAACTTCTGAGAGGATCAAGATTTTGTGTCATTTTGGAGGAATGGATTTTTATAGTGAATGTCTCCTAGTTTGTACTTATTCAGAGCTAATTTTCAAACTATTTCAAGTAATAAATGATGCCATGAGTTTCAGCTTTAAGGCTAAGTAATCTTCTTGGAAAAACTTCCAGACTTTTTGTAATGCATGCTGAAATTCTCTCTGCCATTTATTGAGGCATAGATCATTCAACTTCCTTCATCACACATCTATTATGTGGTGAATGGGGTTTACAACGGCCGGCCTGCTCAGCAGGGAGACTCCTGAATTAGCAAAGACAAATTACAAAAAAAAAAAAAAAAAAAAAATTAAAAAAAAAGCACAGACTGAATTCTTACTTATCTCCTGAAGCCTTACAACAGAAGAATTTTCTGTACAGACTGCAATTCACATCTTTAGAAGTTCTACAGGACTGTGATGACCAAGCAATCACTTTGAATACATAAAACTGGCTCAATCTTTTTTTCTAAATAGAAACAAACCCTCCAAGTTGAGTTACAGTCTTCTTTCATTGTTTAAAATATATGTGGTTTAAGCTAACAGTAAAAAAAAAAATCACATTAAAAGGAAGACCCAGGCATTTTTTACCTCATTTGGCCACTTACCCAGTGAAAGCCATTGGGGTCACTATTATGTGCTAAACTCA